>NC_136478.1:39214680-39339680 GCF_902686455.1 Sciurus vulgaris | reverse complement strand
AGGTTTGGGGAGAGGGCAGCAGAAAAGAGTCAACATGTGGGCCCCAGTGGCCCCAGGCTTGTAATTGTAATGTGGAAGCAGGACATGTAGCCTCCTAAGAGAAGTCTAAGGGCAGATGTGGGTGGCCAGTGAGGGACAGAACCTAATGTGGATCACTAAAGGGAGAAAACCAGCATCCACCAGACCCTCACAGGACATGCCACTGGAGGTAAGGACTCTAACTTGCCCCACCTCTGAGGTTCCAGTACTTTCTCCTCCTAATTTGCCCATCTGCCGAACCTGACCTTTTGGTGGTTGGTCCCAGATTCTCCAGATTTGGTACCTTCTGCTGTGATTCTCGTAAAGGACATATCCATCATCTCAACAATCCTGGCTGAATCCCCCTGGGGATAGACAGGCCATCTAGGGCTGACCCCAGCCAGAGGCCTAGCTTAGCAAGACAAAGTCTGAGTCTACTTAGCAATGGACAAATTTTTTTTCGCAGGAAGTGGGTGACTTGATGCCACCGTTTCCAGAAAAGCACCTGGCACACCATGGAGGGATGCTTGCATGGGCCCGGAAAGTTACCTGGGCTGTAGAAAACACCTGGCAAACAGACCTGTACAAGGAGGGATGAAGCTGTGTTATTCATTGCTCTGTTCGTGCCTAGCTGGGGCTGGGCACTTAGCATGCCTGCATTCATGTGACCTGAAAGAGCAAATGGCCCACTAGAGCAATAGCAGCATTAGTGACAATGATTTTGATGCCAAGGACCTCCCCTGAATGCTTATCATGTAGCTAGCACTCAGCAAATAAATTTCAACTGCTTTTAATGATATTCCTAAAAGTAGTCTCATGTTTATGTCCACTTTACAGATGAGGAAGTTGAGATGCTGCTCTGAATACGGGCTCTGCCCCTTCTTGGCCATGTCATTGAGCTTGTCTGGACTTGAATGTCTTCATCTGTAAAGTGAGCAACACACAGGGGTCTACCGGGCGGGACTTTTAGGATTGAGTGAAATAATGTATGTAAATTGCTTAGGACAGTGCCTGGCTCATGGTAAACACTGACAGAGGCAAGCTATTTCTACTTTTATCATTCTTCTCCTGCCCTTCCTATCTCACAAGGCTATTACAGATTAACTCGGTCACAAATCCCTGAGCCAAAGCCCACTGGGGCCTTATACCCAGCTGTATAATAGACAAGACCTAAAGAAGAAAAAAAAAATGCGGGGTCCCTTGTTCAAAAAGCAAGGGAGAAATCTGTTAACAGTACTAAAATATAGTAATTTCCTTTCTTCTGCTTTTTCCATTCATCGTGGTGTTTTAAAAATGCCCCTTAGTACCATTCGGGGCGGGGGTGACTTTCATTGGTAGTCCCATCTCTAAGGAGTGCTGAGGAGCTGGGGGCGTGCTTTCAGAAAGGCTACCCCTGTGCCCACACAGCCATGCCGGCCGGTTCAGGGCAACCTCTCTAAGAGGATGAAGGACGGGAGGGCGCAGGGGATGGGACTAAAACACCACCCAGCAATCCCAGCTGCAGGGAACTCGGTGGTGAGATGGCTGCTTTTTTGAATCCCTGGATTGGAAAAACATTAATAACTTTTTTCTTTTTTTCAACACATAAAAGGCAGAGAATATTCGTCTGATTCTCTCCCCTCTTTTGACAGGTATATGATAATAGGATGGTTTTATGTCTACAAAGGTCAGGGATAAAAATTCACAACTCTCTGCACACATATATTCCAAATGAACATAAAGATTGAAGGAAAAACAAATATGGACCATAATGGGGCTTTTCCAATTTACCCTCTGTCTCCCCCTTTATGTATTTGTACATATGTGTGTGTGTACGTGTGTGTACATATATGTGTGGATGTGTGGTTGCACATGTATTGCATGGCTTGTATTTAAGCAGAGAGTGGGGATGACTCAGAACAAGGGAAGGAATTTCATCGGTGCTTTGTACACCACCCACTCCCCACCCAAATCACAAAATTACCAAAAATGATAAAATACCGCATAAATTAGGTCAAATGGGTTGTTGCAAAATATCAAAGACTGGGATTTTCTCCATGGAAACTATTGGGTGCTGAATGCTACCCTCCCAGGGATCTAAAGCTGTTGAACTTCCTTGAGATGGGGTGAGGCAGGGAGGCGGGTGGGAAGGGAGTAGCCCTAAGACCTGGTGCTCTCTTTAGTCCCCTGATGTCCTCCTGTACAGCAGGGGGCGATATGTGCAGGGGAAACCTCAGCTGCCCTGTACTATGTGACCCTTTTCAAAGCCCTTTTTTTTTCATTCAAACTCCAGAAACCATCTCAAAGTAGATGTTTTTGTTATCATTTCCCAGGGAAGTTAGGAGACATGTCACAGGTCACACAGAAGGAACCTGTGTCCCTCCAGTCCAGGATGTGTCCTACCTACAGAGCAGGAGAATCAAGAAAGAGGAAAGAATGAGTCTAGGGTACAGTGTGGTGGCTGACCCTGCAAATCTGGCAGTTTCCCAAAGAGTCTTTGCCCGTCTGGCCTCTGGGATCAGGTGCCCTCTGGACTCAGTCTTCTCGTCCCCACTCCCCCAGCATTGACTTGTAATTCTCATTTCCCAATTAGGTCATAACCCTGAATAAGACAGTAATCACAACTTATAACAACAGTAGTAATGGGGACACTAGGCCCTCTGGACACTTACTAAAGCCAGTCTCTGTGACCTGCTGGATTTCTTCGAAATCATGTGCCCACTTCACAAACAAGGACCCTGAGACCCAGACACAGAAATGCTAAGTTGCACAGCTGGTGGTAGCAGGGGGCAGGGTCCAAGCTCTCACCCAGCTCAAATGGGTGCAGAGTGCCTGCCCTCCACACAGCCTCCCCGGGTCCCCTGTCAAATGTGGAACCAGTTTTGCACCTGTTTCTCTTGGAAGGGACCCAGACAATTCTTCCATTCTTGTGAGAAAATGGAATTGACTAAGGGGTGGACTGCAGTTTCTGCATTTGAAAATGGGATCTGCCTCATAGGCCATGACCTGGGGAAAGGAGTAAGGTACATAAGGACCTGAACCTGAGGTTGTCATGTTGAGTTCCCCTCAGGGTGGGCCAGTCCAGATGAAGGAGGGAAGGAAGAGGAAGGACCAGGAACGGCAGGGCCGAGCCTCACACACACAGGAAGACCTCTCTCTGATTGCCTCAGGCCCCACGTGGCTCCCTTCTGACTCATTCACTGTGACCTCCTGCCTAGCCATCATTTGCAGCTGGGTGCCCCCTTCCCACTCAGTGGGGAGCTCCTCAAGGGACCCGGTAGGACAAAGCCATCACTCCACATATACACAATCGTCTCGCTATTTGTGATTTCTAATCCTGCACTTATCTGAATAAACATTTGCCCACTCAGACTTGTTCCACATTAGCTGCAGTGCTTCCTGCCTCCTACCTCAGTTCCCTCCAGCTCAGGGGTGCCTGCAAGGGCAGATGTTTTAGAGCTGCCAACAAACTTGAGCAGTGGCCTCTGATCCCCCCTTGGCTTTGTTAAAGAGCATGGTGAGCACACACCACTCCTGTGGTCGTGGTTCTGTGACTACGAGGTTCTGGGCTCTGGCAGTATTGAGAGGGGCCACATCTGTTCTGGGTGTGTTCATGTGGGCGCGTCTGGCCTCCTGTGCACTCGTGCATGTGTGTGAGTCTGTGTGCCCTTCATGCATGCCAGCGCTGTCGGCCTGCACGCCTGAGCACATGTGTGTGTACAGAAGACTGTACATGGGCTTTCACACGTCCATGCCTAGGCCTGTGTGTGTGTACATGCCTGGGCCTGCCTACCAATCTGTGGGTAGGAACATCTGTGCACATGTCTGTACACATGTGTGCGTGTATCTGGGTGCCCTTGTGCAGTGTGCTGGGGCGTCTGGGTGCACGCATGAAGGGACAGGCACAGCTATTTTGAGGTCCCAAGTCATCATTCTAAAAGGAACGTGGAACAGACCAAGTTACTCACTGGGTTATTAATGGGACCCTGGAGCCGTGATGACAAATGATGACACGCCTGTCCCGAGGAAGGAGGGAGATGTTTCCAGAATGGACAAGGCAGCGCACAGCTTGGTGGGGGGGTGGGGAGGGCCACAGGAGTCTAGGGTCGCCTGCCGTCTGCTGCCCCTCATCTCTGTGGGCTATTCTGAGCGTCGGGTTTCTATCCCATAAAAATGGGCCCCATGAGGGTGAAGCATCCAGGAGGCCGTGAAGACTGGCTCTGGACTCTGGCTGGGCTCCAAGTACCTGCTCTGCACCTCTTTGACCACGTGACTTACCTGTCTGGACTTGAATGTCTCCATCTGTAAAATGGGTTTCACAGACGGTTCTGCACAAAAAATCCATGTAATTGCTTAGGATGTGCCCAGCTCACGGTGACCACTGTCAGAGGCAAGCTATCACCCCTCCTCGTTCATGTGGCCACTGTAGATTCACACTTTCTCGATCCCTGACCCAAAGCTCATCAGGATCCCACAGCCAGGACGGCTGCCTAATGGGTGAGACCTAAAGTAGAATTGAAACATGGGGTCCCTTGTTCATAAAGCAGGAGAAACATGCCTTTAAAGGTACTAATAACTAAAGCATTTTCCTCTTTTCCAAGTGTCTTTGTTTTAACTTGTAGTGTTTTTAGATTGCTATTTAATGTCATTCTAAGTAAAGAAAAATAAAAATTTTACATCATTAAAATGAGTTTTACCATTCATCTTTATGTTATGCCATACCAGTTTCAAATACACGCATAAGAGCCTTGGGCTCCTACGCAGAATCACCAGACCTGCACACTAGCTCACATGCTCATACATTCGTGTGCATTTCATTCGGAACTGTGGGAGTGCCCCAGAGAACTAGCCCAGCTGGTTTTATCTCACCCTTAGTACATTCACCTTCTACCAACACCCTCTACCTTCCACCTGGGACTGTGGGGTGGCCTAGCTTCCTCTTTCTTATTCAGCTTGGCTTTCAGGGTCAAAAGGAAGTAACACTGATATGAAAGGAAAGAACGTGACAGGATCCCTTGGTCATCCGTGTTCTTGGAGTAACACTGCGGTCTCCTGGTTCAAAGGGAAGCATGGCCTCTTGGGGGCTGTCAGCCTCACACCTAGTCCTGGATGTAACATGTTTCTCTTGTGCTCACTTGGAGTCTTGCTGCACAATGATGCGTGAGGGTTTCACTGGAATAGTGGGCTTGGGGGGCATCTTAAATACTTTATGCAGAAGGGGTGGCATGAAAAAACAGACAGCACCTCCTTTATTGACCTCGTGATCCAGTGTCCCATTGGACTTCATTTACCAAACTGTATCTCATAGATTAAATCATGAAGAATCTTAAGATGGCAAGAGCAGAGCAGAGCACCCAGCATGGGGTCCTCTGAGCACTGGGCCCTGTGTGACTTCTCAGTTTGCACAGTCACAGAGCCAATCCAGCCCTGCTCCCACCCAGCCCTGCCATGGCCGCCCTGCTGGTGGCCTGGACTGCCTCCTTCCCGTGACTCCCAGCCCCCATGCTCATTAATGGCAGGGACCAGGTGATAAACACAGTCACGTCCCTCGGCCAGATGCCTCTTACAGAAGCCAGCATACCAGCCAATGCCACCCATGTTAACTCTACCACGTTTAGCCACAGTGCTAATTAAAATCCCTCCCATAAAAGTTGTTATCTCCCAGATGTTCGGTAAATAGTAAATATGCTGCCGGGCCCCCATTAGGATGCGTCTGTGTGTGCGGGTCTGCTGTTGGTGGAGCAGTTCCGGAAGTTCCTTGCTATGCTTGGTGTGACAGGAAGCCCAGTAGTCCCCTGCACTGGTTCAGCTAAAGGTGGTTCCAGAATGCCATGAAAGACAAAGATGAGCCCCAGTCTGCCTCAGCCACGGGTGGAGGTGGCCCTGCAAGGAGAGTGACAGAGGCTTTTATCTACCAGGTGGGTCAGTATGCAGAAGCACCATACAGGGGTGCTGCAGAGGGTTGGGTGCGACTTTGGACCTTGCCCATAGGAAAGTCTGGGGTTGGTCAGCTTCTAAACTCTCTCATGCATATTCTCCTATCAGCCAGTTGCTGGGTACCTACCATGATCCAAGCTAAACTCTAAGCACATATTATCTCATTTAACCTTCATAGTCATCGTACAGGGAAACATTATTATCTCCAGTTTTCCAATCAGGAAATTGAGGTACGGGAACACACCATGAAGGAGGCAGCTGGGACTTAAACACAGGTATCTACCCTGCTTGAGGCCGCCTGCATGGACCTTAACCCTTCAGACTCCTCCCTCCCCAATTAATCCCAGGCAGCAGTTCTCCACTGGAGCATAGTGGCGCCCCTGTAAATACTTTCAGGGAATGGGGTATTGAGACAGCCACCTGTGACCTGCCCTTCCAACACCCCCAAGCATAAGGAACATTTAAAAATAGCTGCTTCTGTTTCTTTTCCATTGACAACAAAACAATTAATTTCTCTCAGTAGAGATTGTTTCTGTGAGAGCAATAAGGTACCTCCCCAGGAGGTATCATTACCGTGAATGCAGCCGTCTGGGATGGGGGCTCCCCTCTGGATGGAGCCCGAGCTGGCTGCCCAGGCTGGGCTGCTTTGCATACTCCTTTGCTCCTGCTCTCACCAGTCAGGGTGACAGAGCAGTTGGCAGAATCAGGTGAGGAGCTGTGGCACCCTGGGGAGGGCACCCCTCAGAAGAACCAAGCAGGGAAGGCATGTCCCTTGGCTCTCCCAGGCACACACAGTTATGACCTTGGGAAGCCGCCATTCACCATAAAAAGCCAAGCGACCCAGCTGTCCAAAACCGGTTGAAGCTGCCTGGCAGATTAGGTCAGAGGAATCCATAAACAGGCCTGCTTGAATGGAGAAAGGGTGGTTAAGCCTTAGGTAGTCAGGCCAGAAAGCCAGAAAAGGCTGGAGTGGAAGAAATCCCCAAATTCAGTGGCTCTCAGGAAACCAGGGGCTTGCCTGACACTTGCCCACGTACCTTGAAGGCTACCTCTGCTCACCCGCCTGACCACCTCCTGCAGCCGATGCCCTCCTAGACTTCTGGGTCTCCAGAAACCTGAGCCTGCTTCCAGGGACTTCACATACAAGGGCTTCGTGAGCAGGGATGTTTTCCTGCTGAGACAGGATAGACCACAACAGACTCCTGCTTCCAAATCCCTCTGCCAGGAGAATGACAGGCTTGCATTTGGAAGACCCCTTTTCACAGACATGGGACCTGGGTCAGGGTGCAGTTTTGTGCCTCATAATCAGGCAGGAAGAAGGCTGATATCTGTGCATAAATGAGATCTGTTTGTCAAACACAAGTGCCTCATAAATGAAATGGCAGAAGGCCAAAAATAACCGTGCTGCAGCCCCACGGAGGTTCCGATGAATTTCCACATGTAAGTGACTGTGACTTGCACTAGCCAGGTCGAAAATCCACCTGTTTGGATGAAGCAGACCCTGGGAGAACACCCCCTAAAACTTGCTATCAGAACATGTAGAAAAGCCACTTGGGATGTGACCAAGCTGGAAGAGAGCCCCAATCCAGCTATGCAGATAGGCTGAGCATGGGCTCTGTGGTTCTCCCCTCATATAAAGGTGGCAATGACCATCACGAGGGTACAAATGGATGAAAGTGTTCCCAGTTGAAGTGTTACAGGACCATGGTTTCTGCATTATACTCCCCAGATGGTCACAAAAGATACACTCCTGTTGATCGGAAGAAAGAGTAGGAACTATTTTCCTGCAAGACTCAGACATGTTCAGGAGGGTAGAAATAGCTCATAAATACCGCCCTATGGCTAAGAGGCAATACACTCACTATTAACATGGGTTATGGCATAATCGATATTGTCATTAACTTCATCTATAACTGGAGCCCATACTGACTAACTGTGGTCAAGGAAGCTTTATAAATAAGATGCTCCTCAGAATTGCAGCTAGAGGGAAAGGCCAGACCTGCGCTGGGCTGGCAGACACCACCACGCATGTACCATCACGAGACTGACATCCCTAGGAAAGTTGGCCTAGCCTGGTTCTCTGAGTCGCCTTCTCAATGAGAGGTGGCTTTAGGGATGTCCTGCCAAAGGCCCTCATCAGGGTCCCAGAACTGGCATGGGGGAAAGCTCTCACAAAGAAATGAAACCCACAGCCTGGGAGGGAGAACATTTCATTTGGAACATAATTAATAAAAACTTATTCCCCTTTTTTCCTTTATTACAGAAGAAAATAAGTTATTGATTTCCACCACAAAGATAACTATTTGCATAACATAGCTGATTATGTGCTCTAACTGATCCAGATGGAATTAATTTGCTTGAAATATATTATCATTTTCTTAAACAGGTAAAGATTTTATATCCAGTCATATTTCTAGTCGATTAGCAAAGCCCCTGGTCTTGTCACAACCGGCTTAGAAAGACACGTCTTGAATCCCCTGTCCTGTGTGGTCAGAAAGGAATTGTTTCTAAAAACCAATTCCACAAGAGAGCCGAGGCACATTCCAACGGTTTGGCAAAGGCACGCGAGGGAGCCTCTTACTCAGCAGACACCTGAATCGCACTCCCTTGTCCTGCATCTCGTGGCCTAATTATTTCAGAAGGCTACTTTCCCAGGTCAGGTGTATTCATTTTTAGCTTTAATCACCTCATTCTCTGGCCCGCAGATCGTGGTACATTCTGCAACATGCAATTCTCCTGGGCCTTCTTCAGGTCAAATGCATATCCCTCACCTTGAGCCTTCCTTCCTTCTCTTTCCAGGGGCGAGAAAGAAAGAGGTTTACAATGGTGTTGCCAAGTAGCACCCCCTTTTCTAGGTCAGTCACCTTCTGTCTCCAAGTTGCCAGAGACCTGGCCTGCCTAAAGCTCCCTATAATGGGGAGGTCTGCGCCTGGGCTGGAGGGAACCTAGGTGCACTGCTGTGCTAATGTCTCAGAACCTGGAGCACATAGGCCACCATGTAAAGTTTGGACAAAACTGGGTGGTGCATGTTTATCTGTATTTGTACTACTTCTTTAGGTCTATGTAATTGCGATATTATATAATGATATGTTTACAAATTACTCTGAAGATGCAACAGTCTTCATTTTGATCAGAGCTTGTAAATTGGCTAGATTCATGTGCTTTACTTTACCCAGAAACTACATTTAGGGATAATAATACACTTACTTGTTTGTATTTATATAGATGGGGGAATTACGATTCACTTGAGTTTGCCTTATATTGAATGAGTTGACCATTCCCCATCTAGGACAGTCTTGGATCATAGAAGCTCCCTACTAGCCGCCACATACAGCTCACCTGACTATAGACGAGGAGCTTTGCCAGAAAGCTGGAGTCATCTGTCCTAAGCCCAAAGTAAGCAAGTTCAAAGTCTCCTGGCTCCCGAGGAAGTTTTCTTCAAGTAACCCTCAAATAATCTGTGATGAGCCCTTTCTCCCTTGCCCCAAACTCTGACAACTGATCAGTTTGGTAAAATTGGAAAGTGCAGCTTTGGTTTTGCCAAAATTGGAATCCCACACAAGCAGAGAGGACTGTGTGGCCCCCCAGATCAGAGAGGCAGTGTGGAAAGCTTGGCCAGGGGGCATGGTGCTCTCTGAAAGTATTTCCAATGACCCAGATAGTGAGGGGGTTTTAAACCCCAAGCCTGAAACAGAACTTGCAGACCCTCTAATTGTCCACTAGTAGGTCCTCCTGGGCCTGTACCTACCCTGCATTAGGCCCATTTGTACATCCTTTCAGAAGTTTCTAGATAAGGCCAGGTCCTTCCAATTGAGTCAGCTGAGAAGAGCAAATTAAGACATTTTTCCCAAGTGATGAGACCTTTGGTTGATGCTTAGTAAAAGCAATTTGTGTTGCTACTGGCCCCTGCATGGCCTCAGTCCTCAGCCGGGATGTGGAGAAAATGGGGGCTCTTTGCCTCTCCTCAGCTGGAGAACAAGCATTAGCCTGCTAAATGAGGTGGTGGCAATGTGTACTTATATCAGTCTCAGTGCCACAGTACAAATTGTAGAGTGCCTTAATCTTTGGAGGAAAAAAAAAGAAAAAAGAAAGAAAGAAAGAAAAAGAAAGAAAGAAAGAAAGAAAGAAAGAAAGAAAGAAAGAAAGAAAGAAAGAAAGAAAGAAGGAAGGAAGGAGAGGGACTTAATAGAAAGAGATCTTTTTATTAAAAAACCATGAATACAACTGCATTCATTCAACCTTGGAAATGTTGTGAGGGCTTCTCAGCCCAGCAATATATTTAGATGGGAATATGTCATTAATATAAACAGCAGAAAAGAAACTATTAAACTAACACAATTTAAAACTGAGCAAACCTGAGTGTTTGATTAAACTTTTTATACATTCTGTACACTTGAGAAGGTAACATAGAACCTTAATATTTTTGTTGATTTTTAATTTGCTCAAGGTATGACATGTGAAATGTTAAATTTTCACTAATTCATGTTTGAAATTAGGAGGCAGATCCACAAGGAGGATTTTCAGTCTGATTTTCTCAACTGTCTTTAGACTTTCTGGAGAAGTCTACAGCAAAACAGTAACTCAACTTAATGTCAGGCCGTGTGAGAGGCAATCTCCTCTTTCTCCGAGCTGTAATGCAGTACTCAATTTGTCGGAGTTGAGTTGAATGTAAATACATATGGTGAATATTAACTTTGAGGATCCGGCCTAATTCCATATATGTTTTAATGGCTGCATATTTTTCTGGAAGGTTTTCAAATTTTAAAATTTCTCTGTTCCTAGGGTCATGTATTATACACTGTGTCTTCTTTAATGGGGGAATTATTTTTCAGTGATTGATAATTAGCAGAATGTTCCCCCCCATAACACACAACCCAGATGCAGGCTCAGGAACACCTCCCCCACATCTGGACAGTCAGGGCCTCTCCTCCTTTTCAGGAAATCTGGGTGCTCTTAAATCCCCATTGGCTCCTGACTGGAGCCCATGCCCAGTCTACACTGGCCCCTCCAAGGCCATCATATGCTACTTAGATCTGTACACATCCTTCACCCACACTTTCAAAACCATCTCTTGCAGGAGAGTGACAGATGTGTGGGCTGGTGGACTGGAGGGCGTCATCAGAGATATTTCTTACAGAGCTGGAAACCCAGCTTCTGCCCCTCGGCAGGCAGACAGAAGCTCACCGGGCTTACGGAAATGGCTTACTGTAATATGACGATCTGAATGGCCAAATTACAGCAACTCATTTTTATTCTGATCACAGACGCTCGAATTCTGATATGCTGACACCCGGAATTATTGCTCTGTCATTAAAAAAAAAGAGAGAGAGAAGAAGAATAGAATGAGTGGGAATGTTTTGAATGTTCCCTCTCCCAAATATGAAATGACAATAACACAGTGGGTCCATCTGATGCGGGGGTAGCTGTGGGGCAGGGAGGCTGCAGAGGAAAAGGATTGGTCTTTCCAGGGGCATCCACGAAAAGTTTTTTTTTTTTTATTTTTTATTTTTTGGTGGGCAGCTTCATTGGAGTGTGAATCATCAAATAGGGCCTAATCCAAGTGAAATACCTTTAAGACTTCTCCTTCTTAAACTCTTAGAGATCTATCTTGTCTGCAGCAAGGAGCCTCATTTTCATGTTAGAACAGATGGGGCAAAATTGTCATTAACAGAAACTGACAACTCTAAAACTGAAATATAGATTTAGAAAGGAATCTAATGAATTAAATCAATGTTATTGCAGTGAAAGCCAAAGAAATTATTAGTGATTTGTAAAGTTACCCTGTATTTTAACCTCAGTATATTTTAGTCTGGGCCATTTTAGCATTCACGGTACTTTTTCACTGTCGTGGTTAATGTCTAACTGTGCAATACACTCATCTTAATTTATCTTCCCCTCCTGATACGATGACTGCAGAATGGCTGAGCCCCAGAATGGCCTGGACGCTCCCAGGCCTCGCCTGGAGCGTAGGGTACCCACCGCCAGCTCCCACAAGCAGAGGCCTTCTCGTGACCTTGTGGGGTCTCTTCAGAAATATGCAAGAATAGGTTCACAGTAATATATTTAAAAATTTTTTTCATTTCTGTTAGTGAGGAGAATCTGATTTTAAAAACAACCTCCAAACTCCAAGACTGTTTTAGGTAATAAATGGGAGGAAAAACATTTCCAGCTGTCCAATTTTTAGATGCTTTTCATGATCATATCAAACCAATTAGAAAAACCAAACCCAGAACATCCCTGGCCTTCCTGCTGCTAGAACCCTGAGGGGGACAGAGCCGAATCCTCCTGGGCTGTGCAGGTGGGGGTGGGGAGGCCTCGAGGCCTGAGGATCAGGAGGGGGCTCGGTCTGTGCACCCAGTTCTAAGTGAGGCCCCTGAAATATTCATTCCTTCAGCAAGTAGTGATGAGTACTCACTTTGTGCAGAGCATTGTTCTAGTCCTGGGGACACAGCAGTGACCAAGATAGACAGGGTCGCGAGGTTCTGTGGTTGGGGTAGGCAAGAGACCTGAAATAAACAAGGAAACAGGCAATATCATCTCTGTCAGTGAAAAATGCCAGAAAGAAGGTGAAATGGGGATGGGTCCAGAAGGGCTCAGGGTGGTGATTCAGGAAGGACTCTGGGAGGAGGAGACATCCTTCCATGCTGTGGGAATCCACCTCGTGGAGAGATGGAGGGGGTAAAACCTTCTGGTAGAGGAAACAACAAGTGCAAAGGCCCTGGGGTGTGAATGAACACTTCAAGTTTGTAGAACAGCAAAATGCCTTGTGTCTGGAGCTCACTGAGTGGAGGAGGAGAGGGTGGGAAACCCTCTCTGCTGGGTAGGACCAATCAGGTTGGGATGCACAGGCCAGGGTAAAGTAGAAGGAGATGGCATCACAGCCCTCTCTCTGCTTGAGAATTCACCATCTCTGGAAGGAATGGGAGTGGTCCACCTCATTCCACCCACACTGAAGCCTCTCAGAACTGTGCTCAGAACAAGGGGTCCCTGGATGGTTAGGCCAAGCCATGTCCATCCTGGTATTAACCCGGTGCACCTGGACTTCTCACCTTGTTCTCCTTTCTGATCTGCAGCAACAGGTCAGACCTGTGCCTACTGGAATCCCCATCGCAGCTTCTGAAACCCTGAAATAAAACCTGGGTTATTTCTATCAGCTCCAAGAACCCCACACCCCACAGACCACCTGTCCCTGCCCCTTTTGCTTTTATCTCCCTTCTTGTCATTTCTTCAACGTTCAGTCATCCTTCAAGGACGAGCATCGAATTCGCCTTCTCTGCAAAACTTCCCAGGCTGTGCCTCAAGTAAACAGCCCCCGACCCCCTCCTGGTACCTCCCAGCCTCTCAAGACCATGTCCACAGGTAGCCTCTGCTCAGATCCTGCTCCCTCCAGGTGCCGACCCTCTGGGTGAGCCACACAAGCCAGAAAGCCAAGGCACCTTCTCTTCTCTCTTCTTCCTCCTTCCTCACCACCTGTATCAGCAAGCCCTGGGAGTACTAGCTCCCAGGTATTTCTCCAAACAAGACACTTTTTCTTTCATCTCTGCTATTTCCACCATAGATCCAGCCACCTGAACAGGACTGTGCACTTCCCCTACACAGCAGCCAGAGGAACTTATTTTTAACACAACTTGGATCATGCACCTTATCTCTTCATTCCATTGCACCAGGAATCAAATCCTCATTCCTCACTCTAGCCTTGCAGAATCTCAGGGCCCTAGTTCATCATTTCTACCTCCTTCTCCCCTGTCCTCTTCACCCACCCTTGCACTCTGGCCTCTTGGGCTCCTTCGACACATCCAGTTCATCTCTGCCACAGGACCTTTGCACTTGTTTGTTGGGGGCTGTGCCATGTTGGCGGCGCCACGATGGCGCCTGATCACATCGGCAGCGAGGAGGTTAATTGACATAAGCACACTCAGGTGATTTTCTCGTCCACACACACAATGTATGCGCATGTGTTCTCGAGCACTAATTGCCTGCTAGAGCAGTCTCGCCTAATCTTTGCATAAGAGGCGTGGCCCTGCTCTCCGCGTCCTGGAGGTGATATAAGCGTAGGCGGAGCGAGACAGAGACACAGCAGCCATTAGAAGCAACCAGAGGGAAAGGCACGCGGCACAGCAGTAGCCAGAGAAGAAGACACGCCACAGCAGCCATTAGCAAAAAAGCCAGAAGCACTAGGGCACCTTAGGTAGACACACCCTTAGTTCACAGGATGCAGGACTTTAAGGCGTGGCAGGCCTCTCTCCTTCTAAGCTCTAAGAAAAGCCTGTCTTTCTTTCAAAGTTTCTCTCTTAAGCAAAGTTTCTTTCTCTCTGATAAGCGGGGTCTCTCTCTCTCTCCTCTCAAAGCAAGTAGACTTCATTTCCTCTATCTTCTAAACAAGCAAGAAAGCAGGGCACCAAAGAGAAAGATAGAAGTGCCTCAGTTTCCACTCCACTACCCATAAGACCTGTGCAAGTTGTTGCTGCAGGCGGTGACAAATATCCACGGATTTTGGAACCGCAAAGAGCCAGCGACACTCATTCCCTTCCCCAGAGCTGCTATGTCCTTCCCAAGCTCCCTCGCTCGCCTGGTTGGGTTACCATCCCTATATCACCTCCTCCAGAGAGACCCCCCTCTGACCACCAGCTGCAGGAGCTTCCCACCATCTCATGGTCTATTTTATTTTCTTCTTTGCACTGTTCACTGCCACCCCAACATGGTATTTCATGGCCAACTTCCCCAACCCTGGACTCAGTTATGCCCTCCGGAGTCCAAGGATCTTGCTGGGCTTGGTGCACTTGCTGTGTGCACTCAGCCCTCACACTGTGCCTGGTACACAGTAGGAGCTTACTGAACAGTGGTGGAATGGCTGAGTGCCCCACGGCCTTCTTCCGGGCTTGATCTCCCCAGGGGCTCTCAAGGGGAGAGCCCCTCTGAACCACATCTCCCCCAAAGCCCTTGACAACCTGTGATCAATAACTTACCATCTGTGACCATTTGTTTGGTGGTGCCTGAGGCCAGTCCCATACCTACCTCCATGCCACCAGGACCCTGGTCCTGGCCCAATGATGTCACTCAGTAAACTTTTGGAGACTCAAGTCCAGAGCTCCTGAGGAGGGCAGCAACGTTTTCAGAGTGAACTTGAGTGGCTTTGACTGACTCCCTTGTACGGTGTTTGCAGCCCAACCTCAGAGCCTCTGGGGCCACCAGGCAGCCTGGATGGGGAAACTGGCTCTTGCTCTCAAGGGCTCTGCCTTGACCTGCCCAGCAGAGGCCTGGACGGCAGCCGAGCAAGGGCGGGAGGGAGCACAGACCTCTGGCGGATCCCGGGGAGGCGGGCACACGATGAGGACGCCCTTCTCCCAGCAGGCTGTGGAAGGTGTGTGCCTGTCCGGGCAGTGACATTGAGGACCCCACCTGAGTGTATCGCAGAACCTCCTCTCCAGGCTTCCAGAGGGCGGGCCAGGACACCCCTGAGAACAAGGACTCCATTTTAAAACATCTGTTGATCCAAATAGGAACTATATAGAGGAGCTCTGAGGGTGTGGATCCTCAAAAGGCCCCGTAAATTAGAATTGCTGTCACGCTCCACACCTCCCAGGCCGGGCCTTTTGTCTGGGTCTCCGCACGCGGCCACCAAGGCGGCTAACGCTTTCTAGCCACATGCTCTGCTTTGCTGGCCTGACAATGGCCCTCTGAATAGGCCCATGCTGAGGAGGCTCCGGGTGCCCCTTTGAGTGACAGAACCCAGCGCGTCAGCCTCGGCTCTGAGAAAGAAAACCCACGGGCTCCCGGGCCGACGCTGGCACCACTTATTTACCAGGTCTGAGCCGCACAGTGCACTCAAAGGGGAGGGGAGACACAGCCAGGGTCCCCTTGCTTCCCTCTTTAAATATGGAGCTGCAGGCTTTACCCAATTAAGCCAACCTCCCTGCTGATGCCAGGCAAAGGAAAGAATCAGGGAAGATGGAAAGTGACCTCCAAGCCTGTGATTGGTGCCCAGCTCAGAGGACCTGTCCCACCTCATGTCCAGGCTTGGCATTTCCAAAGGGCAGGGCCCTGGGCTGGCCATGTAGTCCCAGATCCAGATCCGCCTCCCAAGTGGCTCTGTCTTGAAGATGGAGAGCCCAGTCCAATAGTGCCACCCATCTCCCGACAGCAAAGGGAAAGGATGGAAGAAAAGCCGAATGAACTTGGAAGACCAAAACCTCATCCCAGCCTGCCCCTTGATGTGCTCTGTAACCCCAGAGAAGTCTCTGAGCCTCTCTGGGCCAGGTCCTCCTCCATGAAATAGGGATGATGGCACATCCCCACAACCACAGAGGATGGCAAAACAGATTGAGCGTGATCCGGCCCACAGAGCACAGTGCTGAGCACAGTGACATCAGCAACAGCTGTGAGCAGGCACCACGCGAGGCACTTTGCCCCCTATTTTGTCATCTTCACATCTCTGCCATTATCCAGGAGACAGACCAGGAGCAATGAAGGTGTGGCTCACAGTCAGAGCCTCAGTGTGAATCCACCCATGTCCCAGGTGGCATCCCCTGTCAGTTCCCGTCAAGAAACCTCCACTGTGAACAAGAACGTGCTGTGTGCTCACCAGGACATCCGGGGTCCCCTTCCTCCCAGGGAGGCCAGGTTCCCTGTCCACAGATACTGATGAAGGAGCTGCTCCAGGTAACAGGAGGCTAGCAGCACTCTTGTGGACCCTGCTTCTTATAATCCTAAGCACTATAAGGACCAGCGCATATGCAAGTGCAGCCCCCAGGGGCACACAGGCCTGCCATGCTTTCACTCCAGCCTGGGGAGACTGGGAAAACCTCAGAGGTAGTCCTTGCTGACAGGGAAGAGTGAACGGCACCGTCCCAGTAGGACTGGGGTCAGAGGTGTTGGACATGGAGTCTCATTCTGTCACCGATATTTCTAAACACTGATTGATCACCATACCTTTGGTGTGAATCCAGTCACCCTTCATGAAGACACTTCTGCAGCCTCTCTAAGCTTGACACCATTGGGGATGGATCTTTCTGGATCCTTGTTTTCTCTTATGAAGGGCCCTCTGTGGATTCCACCAAGACTGGAAGACCAGGAGGAAACTGTCTCTCCTTCCAAGAAACAGGCATTCTTGCTGGACAATGGACTCAATGGCATGGAACTCATGTTTCCCCTTTTCCCCTTGTCTGCCAGGAAGCTCAGACATAGTAAAGATACTTGATCTTTAATCCAGCCTTTCTTCTCTCAGCTTCCATCTTTTGCCTCTAACCATCTTATAATACCTTTGTTGTATGTGTATCAAAGAAATACTGGTAATAGGAAGATCAGACATTTCATATAAAACCACAAAGAAGACCCTCCCAGAGACCTCTCCCAGGGCTCTCTCCTGTCCTGGAGTCTGACCAGTACATTTGCCACTGGATAACTTCAGAACTACCTGGTCATGTCCTCCACTCAGCATTCTTATCCTGCTTCAAGCCAACTCACCCCATCCTCTGCAAAAGCCTGAGCTGCTGCTTCAAACATCATGTCCAGCAGCACACAGGTGTCAGAAAAGCTTGTTTAAGGGCAGGTAGGGAGAATTTTCTCTGTGATGGCACAAGGTTCAGCTCACTGCGTGGCCACAATTTCCTCCAAAGCATGTTTCTCGGGGTGATGGACTGCCCTGCCTCGGGTTCAAAAAATGAAGCAAATTTTGTTTTACTAATTTAGTCACATATGACAATAAATCCCAGAAATATGTCTTATGTATATTTTGCATTACCTTTTGCAGACAAATACAAAAACATGGTCAACATTTGCAATAAAATTATCATAGAAATGCCATCTCAAATCTTATTTTCTTTTTTCCAATGTGCATTTCACAAATAACTTGTATTAAAATTATGTTTTACAGAGTAGAAATAGAAAACAAATACCCCTGGTAATTTAAATAGGCATTTGCATAACATGACTAGAACACTTTAGAAAAACGCACAGCATCGGAAAATATGAGTTCAAAAACACTTAAATACAAGTGATTTTAATAAGTCTAATATGAAAAATGCCTTTTAGCTGTATTAATTAGTGAATTAAAATGTGTTGATCTTGGAATATTTTCCAGCTAACAGGTTTGGGGATTTGTGGAGGTTTTTTTTTTTTTTTTCTTTCTTTCTGGTTGTAAGAGAATGTTTGCTGTTCATTAGCCAGCACCACAGGGCCGGCTTGGAGGTATTTCTGCAGGTGTCTAAGGAAAGTTTGGAAACTAAGCTCATGCCAGAGATTGGGGGGAACCACTGCAGGAAAGGGATAGAGGGACAAATGTCTCAGACTCCAGGGATCCCAGGCCTGACCCACTTAAGTGAAAAAGGGGCTGGCTGGCTCCACCATCAGCTCTGGACGGGGCTTGGGCTTCCCAGCCATGGTGGGGATAAAGGGTAGACAGGAAATGGCCCATCCCCTGGTGCCCTGGGACTGGGCCTTCCTGGCCTTTTGCCAGCCTCTGAGGATGCTTAAAGGTCTAACAGAAACAGCTCCCTCCTCTCTTTCTCTAAAAGGACTTGCCCCCACACAGGAGTCAGTTTGCAACCCCTTTGGGGACTGATGGCTTCATAATGACACATGCCATAAAACCCTATTTTTCTGGGGAGTGTCTTTGTGCATTTTTAAAAAAATGATCCTCTTGCTTTCTCTTTTCTGTTCCCTGGCTTGGTCCAGCAGGTCAGCTCCTGGTGGGCCCTCTGAAGCACATGGCCTCCTGGCTACAATGCACACACACGGCTAGAAAGCAGCAAAGCCAGATTCCTCGAGGATGCTTTTCTTCCCATTGAGGAGTGCGCGGCCACTTACAGATCCGGGCTCTGTGCAGTGATTGCTCATCAAAAACGAGGAAGATGCATATTTATTTCTGCAATTTAGTTGGAATACCCTTCTGAGAACCTGCAGTAGAGGCGCCTTCCACGCACGCTTCCAAGTTGTTAAAATTTTCATTCTAGGTCCCCAGGAAACAGGGCATTAAAACACATCACTGCTTCCTCATAGCATCCAAACTCCTCTGCTTGCCACCCTTCTGCCCCCAGAACTGACTGGGAAAACGAGAGCAGGCAGGCCTCAGGGCATCTCTGTGTAGGTGAAGGCCCAGCAAGGTGGGTGCCTCAGGCCAAGCCACCGATGCCCCTAATCCTCCCATCCTGCAAAATGTACCATGGACTGGGTAACCCCGTTGAAAATATTTTTCTGGCTACTCAACTGGGGTGTGAAGGAAATCACAGCCTGTCAAGGTTAGACTGAGATCCAACCTTGCCATCTGACCAATGGGGAAGCCAAGGCCCAGAGTCATACGGTGACAAGAAACCTAGCCCCCTGACCCCCAGGCAAGACGGTTTTGTCAATGGACAAGCTGCCTTCAAGGAGAGGTACCCAATTAAAACAAAATTCTTTTTTCTTAAATTGTAGATAATTTTGGATGAATATAAAAATGGTAAAGACATATATAAAGTTCTGGAACACAGCCCATGTCATCAGGTTCTTATGCTATTACGGCACATCTGCCATAAATAAGGAACTGATGTTGATAGAGTATTAACTGAAGTCCATACTTTATTCAGATTTCCTGAGCTTTTACCCGAATATCCTTTTCTGTTCCAGAATCCTATCCAGGATTTCACACCAAGTCATCCTGACTCCTCAGGACCTCCTAGGCTGGAAAATTTCCTCCGACTTGCCGTGTCTAAGTTGACCTTGTTTTAATGCTCTTCACAGATGTGAGGAACACCAGTCATTTCATAGACTGTCCCTCATCTGGGGCTGTCTGATGTTTTCCTCATAGTGAGCCTGGGGTTATGGGTTCTTGGGAGAAGCACCACGGTGGTGAAGATCCACTGGCATCAACTCCTACTATCAACGTGATTTATCGCTGTCGACGTTGACCTCAATCACCTGGCCAATGTCAGGTTTCTCCACAGCTAAGTGACTTGTTTCCCTCTTTCCACACCATACACTTTGGAAGGAAGTCACCATGGGTAGCCCATACTTCAGGAGCTGGAAAATCACCCCCTTCTCTGAGGGCAGAGTGTCTAAATAGATTACCTGGAATTCTCCTGCATGAGAGATTTGTCTCTTCTTATCCACTTTTAAAAAATTCAATTATTTCAATAAGGATTCTTGGATATTAATCTTATACCCTGAGTTGCAATCCAATATTACATTTATGTAGTTGCTCAAATTGTCCCAGTTTTGGCCATTCGGAGTTCTTTCAGTCAGTTCCTATGTCCCGTTGACATACCCCACATCACTATAGATATGTGTGCATCTTTTGAGTACTTCTTAATTTTTGGCACTAGAAGTTGCACCGGGTTCATCTGGTATATATCCTGTTCCAGAATCAACCACTTCTGCAAGTAACTCTGGTTCCCGTCTTGGAGAATGGTATTAGAAACCAAGATATGGGTGATGGGTGTGCTCATTATTACTGGGGTGTCATTGCCTCTAGCCCCCCTCAGCTAACAGAGCAAAGTATATATGTGTATACTAACCCCTGCATACAGCCATACCTATGAATATTTCTACACATGTCTGTCTGTATACTAAACTGGAGTGCACACTGATGTCCCCAGTCCCATTCCAGTACTGTGGTCATTCCAGACTTCCTCCCTTGCTTGTCTACAGGGTTCTTATTTTTTCAGGTGGAAAAACTAAGACCCTGAGATGAATGTGACTGACCCAGGGTCACAGCTCAGCACAAGAGTGAACAGTATGGCTTACACCCTACACCCGTCTTGCCCTGCACCAAAAACACATTTTCTCTGGCTTAATGGTTGGTCTTTTAGATCACTGTCTTGGGGTGCAGTGTTTTCTTTTTGGCAGAGAGTCCTGTCCAGGCAGCCAAGGTCTAGGGCCCCAGCAGCCTGGAAGATCAGGAACTTATGCAGGGCACAACCGGAAGATGATCAGCAAAGTCCAGACTGTCAGTGTTTTCATTGTCCCATCACCCCAACCAGCCTGACTCCGAAATGTGACCTAGGAAAGCCTGTTGTAGATGATGCTGACTCTTCCTGTCTATGGGTCTCAGGCCTTAGCAGTCAACAAACCTGCTGCTCCTCAGGTCAGGTAGAGAATTTCCTAGTCTCTAATGCTGAGGACTCTCTCCAAAGACATGGAAAATCCTTTACCCTCACACCCAGAAGGACCAGGCATCTAACACCCCAGGGAGAGTCCTCCCCAAGTACTGGCAGGATTCTGTGCCAGCTTTGTCCCCTCATGGGAACACTGCAGTATGCACCATGACACCTCCCAAGCTCGCCTCAGGACCAGAGCTCCATGCACAGGGGCAATTTGTGGATCATGCAGTGCTGACTGCCTCCTCCCTTCTCGGTTCCCTCCCCACCACACTACTGGGATTGCCTTCCATATAAGCCATTGACACCACATTCTTACCTTGGGGTCCTCTTTGGGAGGACCCAAATCATGACCCCAGTACACGCACTCTTTCTTATTTGCTTTCCAGAAATCCCAGGCTGTGTCAGCTCAAATTGAGCATGCATATGCAGAGGGTGGCTGACAGCTCCATCTCAGGCAGGCAGGAAGGAGCTGTCAGGGTTGAGGTGGCAGGCCTTGGGCTTCCAGGTGGGTCCGGTGGGGCTGGTGGGGTAAAGGTGCGTACTTGGAGGTCAGGAGAGAGTTTAAGCCACTGACATTTCTCCCTTCTCATGTTGGATACACCTTAAGAGCAAATCACAACCCCTGAGGTCTAACGGGGTGAGGCCCTGGGAAGGAAGAAGACTTTGTCCTGAGGACCATTTTAAAGCCATCATCCCTGCTGGGTGAGAGGACGAGAACTCCATTTGTCAGCTGCAGGTAGATGAACCGATTCGAGGTGCTGGGGGATTCTGGCATCTGAGCTTGCACCTGCACAGTCGCCGAGACGTCTCCAGGAAGGCACCATCAGTCAGAGCAACGTGCCGGTGTCCCATGAAGGGCGGCAGTCGACAGTCGACTGATAGATCTAGGTGCGCCCATATGGAGTGGCGCACTGGCTGTCCCCCTACCTCCCCCAGAAGATGAACAGCGTTTGTCAGCCACTTCCCATGGGCTGCAGACAAGCAGTGTCTGACTCATCCACACCTCTGCCACCTGTCTGTCAGAGGCCACCAGCTGCACGGCCCTGCGCTGTGGCTGCAGGGGCCCTTTGCTGCAGGGCTGACCTTTCAAGCTCACAGACCACTCTACTGACCTTTTCCTAGGAAACACATGCACCCACGTGTGTACGTATGTATACACATGTGCACGGTTACACACCCATTCCAACACACACTCAAAAATTCCCTTCTGTTTTCAATAGTGTCTTTCATCTTTAGGTTGGTTGCTCTGGCCAGTTCCAGCCTGTGCAGCCCCCATGTCCCCTTCTGGAGGTTGGCGGGGGCGGGGGTGAGGGGGCTGGCAACTGTGTTTGTCCTGGAGGTCCTCCAGGAGGGAGCTCAGGGCTCGTGTGAAATTCTACGTTGACTTTAGAAGGATTGTGAGGTGTCCTGATTACCACTCTGTCCTTATGAACTGGATTAGAGGGCCCTTAACAGATAATGCCTGCAGTTCTCTCTGCTTGTCGGACATTGAGCAATTATGAGCGAGGTCTTAAGAGATAAGTGAAACGACAATGTCTTAGCCAGGAGCTCAAAAGGTGGTTCCAGCGAGGCTTTGGAAACAATACCAGGGCGGGCAGGGAGGGAGCGCCCTGGCTTTGGATGCCAAGCTATGAGGCTCTCGGAGAAATCTTTTCATATCGGGATAAGACCTGGGTAGCTCTTAATCCTTTAATTCTACCGGTTGGCCAGGAGCTAGAATTGGATTTGGAACTGGAGGGAGGGAGACGAGAAAAAATCAACAGAGGAATTGAAAAGTCTTCAAAGTTAGACTCAGCTCCCTCCTTCCTTCCCTGACGGGATCCCACCACGGGGGCAGGTGGGTGGTGGGTGACCCCAAGTCTCCCTTCCACTGACTGGGGTAGGGGGCGGGCATCAAGCCTCTAGGAAACTTGGTGAACACTGAGCAGAGAGTCAGAGCCAAGCTAGGAGGCAGGAGGGTCTTTAGGCAAGAGCTCCTTGTCCAAAAAGTCAGGTGCTTCACACCTGCTGTCTTCCCCAAAGAGTATGAATGATGACAGCCTCATACTTCCTCCATCTGCATGAAGGGCTTCTGGAAGCATCTGGAGAACCATTAATCAGGCAAAGGGAAATGAGAGACATGGCCATACTGCCTTGGTCCAGGAAAGTCTCCTGAATCCTCCATCTTTGCCGCCACCCCCACCCTACTGCCTGGCAGCCTTGCCCCTGACAGTGTGGGGGTCAGGGGCCCTTCTTTAGAAAAGAGGAAACAAGGAGGCAATGGAGGACGTGGGGAGGACACGGTCAGAAGTCCCCAGAGAGGCCCTGACCCTCAAGAGCATCCCTGACACCCTCCTACCAAGTGTCCCAGGAGCTGCGACTCAGCCTTGGAAACGCTTCTGCTGGGGGGCCAGGCATCCATTCATTCGTTAGGCCCATGTTGAGCCTCCTCTGCATGAGCCCCTGGGTTCTGTGCTGGCACCTGAAGGAGGGATGAGTTCTGGTCCCTGCTTCTAAGAAGCCCACAGAACAGAGGGAAAACAGGCAGAACTACCAGTTATGAAAGAGCATGACTGTGAGAGACAGAAGACGGCCCTGGGGCTGCCAGAGCACAGAGAAGGCCGGTCCCACCCTGCAGGAGGGCAGCTTCCAGAGGAGGTAATTCCCAGTTTCGTCCCGCTGGTAGCATCGGAGCTGCCAGGAGAAAGATGTCTCACCCTCAGTCCTGGCCTCTCCCTGTCTCCTCCAGAAGCCCTGGGGTAAGGCAGGTGAAGAAGAGCCTGCAGGAAGGACAGGGAATAAGAATCCATTCGTGTGTCCCCCAGAGTGGCAGAAGGGAAGGTGCTAGAAGAGACGCTAGGGGTTCCCAAGACCAGCAGAGCCTACTTGCCCCAGAAGAGGACTCAGCAGTTAGAGGGTTGGAGAAATAGCAGGGACCCTCTGGGATGGATAAGGAAGCAGTGTCCAGAGCAGAGACCTGATGGGAAAGCAAGCGAGGTCAAAAGACATCAGCATCCACTGTGCCTTGTGATCGCTTATGCCCTTGATCCCTGTGTTAGTCAGTTTCTCATCACTGTGACAAAATGCCTGAGAAAATCAGCTTGCAGGAGGAAAGATTTATTTTCATTCACAGTTTCAGAGGTTTCAGTCAGTAACTTCCCAGCCTCATTGCTGCGGGCTTGTGGCAAGGCAGAACATTGTGATAGGGAGCATATGGAAGGACAGAACTGCTTATATCGTGGCAGCCAGGAAGCGGAGAGAAAGAGATGGGGGAGGGAAAGTGGAAGCAGAGAGGGCTGGGGCCGGGGATGAGATCTGCTCTTCCCAGGGACCTACTTTCTTCAGCTAGGCTCCACTACCTCCCAAATATTCATTCAATTATGAACCCACAAAATCAGAGCCCTTATGACTCAAAAGTCCCACCTCTGCACATTGCTGCCTTGGGGACCAAGACATCAACACATGAACCTTTGGACAATATTCCAGATCTAAACTATAACATCCTGAGAAATGTCTGATAAATAAATATATTTTTAAAAAGGAATAAAATTTTTTAAGCTGGACTTTTTTAGTTGCAAACAATCAAATCCCAATTTAGACTGACTTAAGAATTAAAGGATGGGAGATGGGGAGGCTGTTTCCTAAAAAATCCAGGGACAGATCTTGTATAGCTTCAGGCATAACTTGATCCAGGCACTCAAATCCAGTCTTTAGCCCCTTACCTCTATGTGGCTCCCCTCTCAGCCTAAGCTCTCCCAGTGCAATTGGATGCCAGATCTTCCTGCTCTCCACTCAGCAACACTTCAGGACAGGATATCATTTCAGAAAGTTTTATACTTTCTGAAATACAAAGTTCTTATACTGCCACTTGGCCCACATGTAGAGCAGCTGAACATCCCTTAATCAAATGCTGTGACCACAGGAACATAATTCCCTCATGACATAAGCCTGGTAACATACGAACCTTCAGTCAAGGAATAAGGGGGCCTACAAGAACTGGGTAGACTGTTTCCGGTGGGGAGGGGTTGTCCTCAAGGAAGAATTTGGTACCCATTGCCAAAAGAAGGGTGAATGGGAGCTGGCAAAACCTATGCAGCTTTCCTTCCAGAAGTATGGAGAGCTGCAGATCATGGAGTCGGCACCTGGGTGGAGACAGGAAGGGAAGCTCACAGGAGGGACAGGTCAGCCCCAACCCTCTGAGGTCCCACCACTCTGTACCTGGATAATTGATGTCCACCCATGCCACACATCCTCTCCTAACTCCAGTCACACTCCTACCCACAACCCCAAGTACCCATTGGCACTAATCCCTGGGGGACCATTTGGGAAAAGCAGCTGTCCCCCTGTGCTGGTTATTGATTTAATTTCTGTTTACTTCGCTTGTAAGCTTAATTTGCTGTGCTAATGGCATTTTAATCCACTTGCCCATTGCAAGGGGCTGATAATACGATACTCTCGTGCGGCAGCAGTGACATTTCCTTGCATCCTGGTCCTTCAGTGGGTGGGGCTGGTGTCTTTCCCCAGATTGATCTCCTCTCCCGCTCCTGTGACACTCGCTGCCAGCCCTCTCAGGGAGGGGACTGCTGCTCCCTGTTCTCTGGGCTTCAGGAGGCCCTGGCTCAGACCATTACAGAGCCCACAGGGAAAGGGGGTTGTTGTGGCTGAGCCAGTTAAGGGTCCAGGCAGAGGCAGTGCAGCCTCGGGGGCCTTCCTCAGGCCGGGTGGGGTCAGTTGTGGGTACAGTCTTGGAAATCAAAGATAAAAAAATAAGTCAGATCCATTGAGGGATTCCAGGAAACTTAGCCAGATCTGCTTCCTGGCAGAGGTCAAACCCTCTGCCACCGAATCTTTTTCCTAAATCTCCATTTGCTCACCTTGATGGCAGGTGGTAGCTTCTGCTGAGTTCAACATGACATCACAGCATGCCGTGGTGGGAGGGGTGCTGGTCCCTGCTTTGGCCATCTGTAAACTGGGTACTGGAATACTGGCCAGGCCAGCATCACAGACCAAGTGGCTTGGGATGGTGCTGGGCAGGAGTCACTTCCACCAAACCAGAAATTGGCCCTGGATGCAAACACAGCCCACCGCCGGCAGGGCGGCTGGCCGTGGTGGGAGGGCAGGTACTCCAGCCAGCAAGGTGTCCATTCCTGGAGTGTGAGCAACAGCCAGACACAGTCCCTCAGTGGCAGAAGTGACACGGTGTCCAATGAGTGTCACAGTCAGGAGACACAGGCCAGAAGACATGTAGAGAGAATAAGGACACGGATAATAAGAAGAGGAAGAGGAGGAGGAAGGGAAGAGAAGGGGAGGGAAGAGGAGGAGGAAGCCTTTATGGAGCTCTTACTGGGCTCCAGGCACCATCCCAAACACTCTGCTTGTGTTATTCTATTTAATTCTCATAATAACTCAGTGTTTTTCTCTTTCTATGAAAAAGATAACTGAGGCTCAGAGGAGGTGAGTGGATTGCCCAGGGTCGCCAAGCTAGGCAACAGCAGAGCCAAGATCTGAGCCCAGAGATAAAACACAGTGAGGAAAGGCCAGAGGGTTAGAAGCTGCCATGGACAGCAGCGGCCTTGGGGAGCAGAGATCACAGGACTGTGCAGGCCTCAAGAGAGCAGGGGCCCTGAGAGAACAGAGGTTCCAGGGCAGCAGAGGGCATGGGACATCAGCGATCAGGGGGCAGTAGAGACTATGGAACAGCAGAGATTATGGCACAGCAGAGGTTGTGGAAAGCAGAGGCCCAGGAGACCAGAGGCTACAGAACAGTCAAGGTCATGGGACAGCAGAGGTCACAAGGCGGTTCCTCAAGAGTGGAGAGAAAGCAGCTGGGGACCACTAACAGGACAATGGGGACAGAGTGAGGCAAGTGGGACCAAGCCTAGGCTGCCTGCGGCTAAGGAGGCTGCAGCAACTCCTAAGCACCAGGCGATCCTCAACTCTGGCCTGGCTTTGTCGTGGCTCTCCCTGCACTTTCTCAAGACCACCCAGACCCTTCTCCAGTTAACTGCCTGTCCCCAGCCCTCCACATGCAGCACCAGTCAGCTTTCCTTCTGGGGTTGTCCTTGTCCCCACCCCAGCTGCCTGTGGCCTGGTGACAGCTCTTGGAGATAACTTTGGGTTTCCTGTAGAGAAAGGCCCGATGCACCTCTGGGTCTCTCCGTGGTTGTGGTCCCCCAGGTTGTGGGCGTAGGCACACACACCCCCTCATGCACACATGCAAAGACCCAGGGAGTCAGGACCCCCGCAGGGGCATTCCCAGGGGTTGTGTATCATGCTCATTGAGAGCCACAGAGCCTGGAGGCTGTAATGGCCCTGGGCATTTCCCAGGATTAATGGCCAGCAGGGTTAATAGCCCTAGGCGACACCCTGGGCCATTAGGCACCAGGAAGCCCCACACCTCAGTGCTGCTGCCTGAGTGGAAGGCACTGGGGAGCTGACAACACTGAGGGCAAGCAGGGCTTCTCTCAGAGAGCCGCCTGCGCATAGCACTGCTCAGGTCCTGGGACAAGAACTGGGCCACAGTCAGGGCGCTGAGTCCCAGGCTTGCTCCCTCCACGTTCTGGAGGCTTCTATTTGGTCTGAGATCATTTTTTCTTTGGAACATTGGGATGCATTTATAGGTGTGTGTGTCTGTATACGTGTATGTCTGTGTGTTTCTATGGTGTGCGTGTGTTTGTGCCTATTGTGTCACTGTGTGTTCATAAGTCTGTGTGTCTTTCTGATCATGTGTTTCTGTGTGTCTGTGCATCTATGTGTACATTTGTGTATGTCTGTGTCTCTGTGTGTATACTTGCGTCTACGTGTCTTCGTGGGTGTCTGCGTAGCTCTGTGTGTGTCTGAGTCTGTTTCTGTATGTGTGAATGTGTCTCCATGTCTGTTTATCTGTGTACCACTGTGTGTGTCTGTTTGTGTGTGTGTGAATGTGTCTGTGTGTGTTATGCCTCTGTGCATGTGTGTGTGTGTGCCTGTGCACAACAGTAAGACCTCCCAGTCTTTGCTCTGAAAGGTGAGTGCCTCCAGACTCTGCCTTGTAAATGAAGGTCCCCTCCGCCCTCCCTTTCATCACCACAATGCATACACACCCATCTTCCCTGTCCCTTCTCCAAGACATTTTGCATTCAATTCATGCCTTTATGACAAAAATGGTTTTAAGTCCTAAAATGCTGGGTTCCCGTGAGGTTCTGGGATTCAACAATGACCAAGACTGAGTGTCACTTACCATCTAAGGAAGGGATGATAAAGAATGACCATTAACACCAGAAAATAAGTTTGGAGTTTTCCTAAAAAAGTCCTTTAAAATTCAGGATAATGCCATGTGCTCGCATCTTTGCAAACTTTATCATATTACCAGCTCTGTTCTTAATTACTTTCAGCATGAACTTGAAGGAAACGACATATTAATCCTACAAGCCCTCAATCGATGCTAATTTTGGATACTTATAGAGGTCACCTGATGGAATTGGTAGGGAAAAAAAGTCAAATAAAATAAATGGAACAATAATAATTATTCCTGGGGAGTGGGGTGTGATCTCAAAATTGCAGGTGCTGATGTCATTGGGAAGCAGCCTTTTAAGGATCACATAAAAAAGCAATCCCGTAAGTGGTTATTTTATGGAGAACACGGATGGCAAATGGTGCTCATGGCTTTGGATACATTTCTTGACAACATCTTTCATGGATTCAAATGGCTCTGCACCCCACGGACTACTAAAGGCAGGGGCCAGAGAAAATGGCTCCCCGGCAGCAAAAGCAGTGAAATTCAGATACATGCAAGAGTTTGAGTGCAAGGGACTTGTGTCAAGGGGGAGTGAAAAAGGATTCCTAATGAATGTACTGTGTTGTATAATAAGTGATCTCAAATCTGTATTGCATCATAACTAATAACTGTTCTAGTTGGACTATTTTGACTGTGTCCTTAGAAGTTTATGCATGCAGGAGGATCCCCCAAAACCATTCTCATTATTTCATTGGGAAAATAGGGGATCTTCTTGTGCTGAGCTAGGAGGGTACAAACATCAATTACACAATAAACTATTTAATTAAAACAGTCCCATGTGCTGTGGAGAAATGTGGGATGCCATAAGACCCAAGGAGAGCAGCCCAAGAAGCCCCACCTGAGTTGGCATTGAAGGAAGAAAGGAATTGATCAGGCCAACTGGGGTCTCACGAAAGGGCCCTGCAGGCAGAGAGTGGCAGAAGCAAAGGCCTTGGGGAGGTAAAGGGAGGGGAGGAAGGGCACCTTCTGCAGGAGCACAGAGGGCAAGGGGCAGAACTCACAGGGCCTCATGGGGATTCTCTCCTCTCAGGAACAGGTAAGAGCCACTGAAGGTTTTGAGACAGCAGGGTAGTGTCCTCTGTTCCTATTCTTAAGAGACACCCTTTTAATTCATCCTGCAAACATCATGATCCTTCCCTAAGAATTTGAGCTCTGGGGACCTTGCATGCCCTGTTGATCTTCAGTGTTTCAGTTAAGTTTTTCCTAAAAATTGGACCCCATTCCCTGTTAACCAGACGGCTCCCTTTTCTCTAAAATAATAGTTCAAAAGAAAGACGGAAAGAAAGAGAGAAGAAAAAATGGAATGTGGAGCAGAGGTGGATGTGGCCAGTCTGGAAGCATTCCTGACCTTCTGAAGGACAGAAAACAAAGGACAAAGAGCTGCACAGGGAGCCGGCCCTTCTGTGTTCCCCCTAACCCTGCAAAGCTACCCACAGTAGGGCAGTGTCCCCTCCAGGCAGACACCTGAGGCAGGTGGGCAGGCTTGGGCACTGCCACTGGAGACTCCTCAGCAGACCACAGGCAAATGTCTTCCTACCATGTCCAGCACCATCCCAGACACCCCACAAAAGTCCTCAGTCACACAGAGTCACGGTACATAGGGGTTGGACACTCCTAGTGCATAAGGTAAAATTAGCACCAAGTCGTTTCCCCTGAAAATTCTTAAGAAGACAGTCACCCAGGAGACTGACTTGCCATCCCTCTGTGAACTCAGCACAAGCCAGCATTTGGGACAGATCACTGTTCCTTCCATGAAGCACCTGATGAAGTTGGTGGCTTGCATTTAGGGATGTATAATATGAAAAATGTCTTTAACATATTAATTCAAACACCGGCATGTCTCTGGGCTCTGTGAGATGCTCACACTGTGAGAGGGATGTAGGAAGCGGTACCCCCTGGAGGAACATCAGATTCTCAACTCACGTTGCACATTCTCCCTGAGACATGTGCCCACCTCCTGCCAGAGGAAGCCCAGCAAGTTCTAAACTGTCATTTCTGTCCCTCTGTCGCTCCGCTGTGAATACTAAAGTGACCTTCCTAGATGTTCCAGGGAACCCTCTGCTCTCCAGCCAATGGGAACACAGTCTAGACACGAGCCAAGATGGAGGCTCGCGATCTCAAGATGCCCAGAGACCCCAGCCTCAGTGCAGGGGACCCAAGGTGCAGGGACGGGCGAGTCCCAGCAGCAGCCAGTCTCTGGGCAGCCTGGCTAGGCTGGAGGGTGCGGAGCAGCTGGCCACCCCAGGCGTGGGGTCTTACGCGCGATCCATGTCAGAACTCTTGAGATGAAGGGAAATTCCACTCCGCGTCCTTTCAGCAGGGCTCTGAACCCTGCTGAAGACAAGCTTTCCCTCTCGGAGAGCCAGTCGCCTGAGTCCATGAAGTTCCTGTGCTTTGTGTGCCTGTTTTCAAACCGGAAACATTACCTTGCCTTTTATTTACATTTTCTGATGATGAAACCGGCTTTATTAAAAAATACCCCACGCCCTAGCGTTAAGGGGGTTATGGTACAAGTGGCACACAGTTGGGGCGGACGAAGGGCCCCACTTCACCTCATCTCTCCTTTCTGCTTAAATATTATGCCACATCCTGATTAATACCAGACCAATAAAATCATCTCCGCAATCTGGTTAGAGGCTTTTGTCTTCCCAGATGGCCTGCAATGTTAATGTGTGACAATTTCAACAATGAACTAGGACTGTTTTATGGAACCAACATTTGTTCCACTGCTTTTTTTTTTAGACTCAGAATTTTGACACAGATGGTACAAATTACTCAAAAAACAGAAATGTTCATTTAGAAGGCTTAAATATGTGGTTTTACTCAGGCCATCAGAATATTTTACATTTGCAATTCAGTAAATTTACTAACAACCCTGCTATAATTAAGGTCTGTTAAAAAAAAAAAAAATCCCCTTTCTCCAGCTTTTTATATCTATAGTTTCATTAAAGCCAGAAAAAAATATTATTATTTATTCTAGTTGTGCAATGTTCTTATTTCCTTGTGACATATATTGTTCGTCTCTGCTTTCTGTTTCCTTTACAGCATCTAATTGCTGTTGAGGACTGAGGAGGAAGGGGGTTGGTGGGCTAGGCTGCTTGGAGGTCTCCCTCATTACCCGGTGAGTCAGGTTTCAGCTCCAAGTCATTGATGCCGATTGTTACAGTCACAACATCTGCTAGAACCTTCTCCCATGAAGGAAGGCGATCCTGTCTCCTTGTATCTCCCACCTACCATCACTGACAGGGCAGACCCCAAAGCTTAAGGCCCTTCACCACTGAAATTAATTCTTTGTTTCTGCATAGACCCAGGTCTCCCTTTTCAAATATCAGAAGATCCAGCACCACCATTACTCCTGCCTAACATTTGGGTGTTTGCTCTGTAGTAGCCACTATGTAAAACTGTGCTCATAAAGCACCCCAATTTGATGATCCCTATGTGGTATAAGATAGAGACCATCATGGTTTTATCTATAAACTGGGAAGCTGAGAGTGAGCACTTAAAACAATGTCAAGAGCTCACAGGAGCCTACATCAGTAACAACAAGAACCATATGAATTTAAAAAACCTTGTATTTTCTAATGCTTTTTCTGTGCCAGGCACTATATAGGCTTTTCCATGTATTATCACATTTAATCCTCCTTTTTAAAATGGAGGGACTGATCTGGATTTGATCCCCCCAACAATGCAAGCAAACAAATAAAGAAGAGCCAGGCATGGTGCCACATACCTGTAATCCCAGCAACTCAGGAGGCTGAGGCAAGCAGATCCCAAGTCCAAGGCCAGGCTGGGCAACTTAATGAGGCCCTGTCTCAAAACAAAAAATAAAAAGAGCTTGGGATATAACACTGTGGTAGAGCATCCCTGGTTTCAAACCCCAGGAACCATCCCCCAAAATGCAGGGATTGAGGATTAAAGTTTTAAAAGTAAATGTGATGAAGCCCACCCAAGACAGAGGTAGCCAGGTGGACTGAGAATCTGTCTCCTGGGCCAGCAGCTGGGGGCAGAGGTGGGGAAATTACAGAAAACATGGAAGGACAGAGGAAGACCAGGATGCTCTGGACTATCAGCTCTAGAAAGATGCCCTGCTGAAGGGGAAGTTGTTGGACAATGAGGACCACCCCACCCCCAAGGTCAACCAGGAGTAGAAGGTGCTGCCCTGACCTCAAATCCCTGAAAGCAGCTCTTTCCAGTCCTTCTACCTTCCCCCAAAGCTGCTAAGGAAACCTACTGCTGCCCCATATATAAATTTAGGTTCCTGCATGACCTTGCCCACTAGCAAGCAGAGGGCAGGAATTTCGTCTCCCTACCCTTCTCCTTACCCAACCTCAGCACTCAGAGTAACACCAAGTGCCAATGAAAATCTATTGCAAAATGGAAGATACAAGCCATGGCTTTTTCAAAGTGCTGAGAGGCCCAGTGGGATCAAAATAAGAGCCCTCTGAAGCCAGAGAACCTTTCCAGGACCAGGTTGCAAGGATAAATAATAGAACGTGATGCACGGTAAGTTCTTAGGTGGGATTTGGAACACAGAGGTGCTCAGCAAATATCAGCTGTTGGTTTTGTCATCATTATTATAATTATTCTTTTGGAAGTCAGAAAAGCCCGTCGGAGTGATCAAATCTGTAACATTCTTGGTTGGGGCGGTTCCTTTCTTCTGAGACTTGTTTTGGGGGCTTATGGGCATGCTCCAGTCCATCCCTCCAGTGGAGCAAACTCTCCTACGTTGCATTTGTTATTTTATTGACGTCCACTTGAGGACCACTCAGAACCTAAACAGAACAGGGAGTCCTTGTCGTTTCTGCCTGCCCACCACTTGAAGAATTATCTGCTTAGACATTATTTCCGATATTATTTTTCCAATAATAATGACCATAACAAAAACAACATCAGTGTCCTGCTTGCGGCTCCACCGACAAGCATTTTAGCATTCGCTTCATTCACCAGGTGATAACCCGATTCTATTTCTGTCCAGGTTCCTATTGTCCAATTACATAAACAAATAATTTATTTCAATTTTGGAGTTAACGAAATTAATGCATCAACCATCATTGTCCTCTGCTAATCTTTGCCGTAAGTACTATGCATTTATGTGTGAGGCTTCAATTCATTAGCACGTTCTGTTAGCACTGCCAGCAGAAAGTGCATTCTGAGTTTTTAAATGTTGTTTCCATTAAAATCAATCACTCCTCGCAATTAAGCCAATAGTCTCACCATTTTTGCTGTTATGAGCTAAAGCATCCTAAATGTATTGACAGCTGTCTTCGATAGGATGACACAAACGAGGGGGGAGCAGGCCTAAGACTAAATGTCACCAAGGGGAGCAAGCTAGAGCCTCTTGCTGAAATGCACCTCATTTTCATACCCAGCAGGCATTTAGTACACTTTTTTTTTTTTTGCAATGGCAACATACAGTAATCAATGTTTTGCATATTACAATCAATAACACACTTAAATGTTTAAGTTTTGCATTCTTTTGCAATAAATATTGATATATTACAAACTCTGTAAAAACTGTTCATTGGACTTTTTGTTTGCACTGTGTACTGTATCATTCAGCAAATAAGTGAGCTAAATATTGTTTGTTACAAAACAGATGTCAAATAAAATTATGCCATATGTGCTATTAAACACTTTTCTTATTTTTTTTTTTCCAGCAAAACCCAAGACTTAGTTTCAGAAGTGAATGTATTTGGCTTTTCAAGGATTTGAAGCATGAAAGCAACATCTTTGAAATATTTTTAAACCTGCTGGCTTTGTGTAATCCAGTTTTGTGAGCTAATGCTGAATGTTATTATAGATTTAAAATTTTAAATATAGATAGATAATAGAGCCATAGATACATGCACAAAAATCTAGAGGTTCAGATTAATCCAGTGTTTCAAAAGAAGGGGAAAAAGACCTATGCAAATAATTTAAATAGAAATCAATATAAATATATAGAGAAACAGGAAATTAGGAGAGTTATTTTTAAGTGATAAGAGACCTTAAAAGTAGAAAACTTTAAAAAAAAAAAAAATTGCTCCTGTGGCATAAAAGTCAGGCTTGTTTGGGGACGTGGGTTTTGATTCAAGTGGTGTCAGGGGTAGAAGGTAGATGGTACTAGATCTGGACCACCCCAGGGGATGCTCAGAGACTAAAAGGAAAGGAAGAGAAAGAAGCAGCAGTCAGGGCATTTAGCTAGCTCTGAGAGGGACTTACAAGGCCAGGAAAGAGAGAGAGGTGGGAGCAGGGACGTCCGTAAGTTGTCCTGACCAGTGAGCAGCCCACCCCCAGCAAGCCCTGGTTGGGCCCAGCAGGGGTCTCCTCCGCCTCAGCCTTGTCAGAAGCGTTTGCACTAGATGGATGGATCTCTCAGCCTGAGGAAGTGTGAAATGTGAAACAGAATGAGCAGAATGCAAGAAACATGTTGCTAAGAGCCACCAAGTGAAACAAAATCTGGAGCCCCGGCATACTGGTGTTGGCACCCACGGCCCTGAGACTTCCACCCGCAGAGACAAACGGAGGTGGGGAAGCAGCAAGGCCAAAGAGCAGACCCACATGCAGGGGCACACCTGGACAGAGGGGCACCCAAGGTGGCTTCTTCACCCACACCTTCAAAGGATGCCCTGGCTCTCTAGCACCAGCCTCAACTCAGGGTGGGAAGGGCTCTGACCCCAGAAAAGCCAAGTACCCTGGGTGTGCTGTGACCCGTTTCTGCTGGGGAGTCCTGCCAGAAATGCAAGCACTCAGAAGCCCTTCATCAAGAATCTCCTGGGCCCCCCAGGGGCAGCAGCTTCTGCCTCCCGTTCTTGCTGGAATGTGTCCCCTCATTCCCCCGTGTGGACCCCTCTCCTGGGCCAGGCACAGGGGGCCCACCCAGCATACCTCTCACAGAACACATGTGAACAGCCTGAGCATGTAGCGAGTGGAACTCTCACTGTCAGGTCCTCCCCAGTCCATGAGGACAGTGATGGGTAAATGCGTTCCTGTTTCCTTTCCCCAGGTGGACGCTTGAGTAGTGCAATTTATACTACTCCTTAGAAAGTCCCACAAGGTCAAGCACCAGCGGTCCCTACTGATGGTCAACTTGATACTTCCTCCTTGCACTGGCTCCACCTCCTTCCTGCCCCCACTCACTGGGAAGGTGTCCCCAGTAAGCTACCTGCCCTCAGGCCTTGGCCTCAGGCTCTGCATTCCAACAGAAATTGAACAACCACTCTCCACCTGCAATGCCTCCCCCACCACCCCCACACACAGTGCCCCTAGTGTTCCTCTTGGTCCCTGACATAGTGTTGACATCTGGCAGGGGTCCAGGCCCCAGGCAATTTCTTTTGGCAGTTGATTGCTTAGCAGATTTTGGGGGGGGGAACTAATCAGTCTGTTTTAACCAATAGGTTTATTTATTTAACTGATGGTTGCTGTCCTCTTTAACATTTTCAGTCTATTAAGAGGGATGTTCTTCAATGACTAATAATTGACACACTGCAATAGAAGCCCTGGGTACAGTGATTCCTTAGCCCACATATTCCATGGAGGCCCAAATCTGACCCCTGAAGGGCCTTCAGAGTCTTTCTCCCAGCACGGGCCCTCCAGGCTGGACTCTGATAATATACCTGTTTGCATGCATCCACTTCATTGGTTCTAACATGTCATCCTGCACAACTTCATTCTTTTTCCAATCACAAGGTCAATTTTGAGCCCCTGTTAGGTGCCTAGCACAAGTCTGAAAAGTAAGAAAACAGATCCACAAAGAATCTGAGTTTAGTAACAGAATGTTGTCCACCAAGTCTCACTTTAGAGTTGGAGTTAGTAGAGAGGATCTAGGAGAACCCAGTGCAGTGGCAGGCTGAAATGTCTCTGCATGCAAGAAGGGTATGGACAGGCATATGAAGACAGATCAGCCCTGAGGGAAGGAAGGTGTTTGAGGCCCATGAGGGACCGAGGCCCATGAGGGACCAATCCATGAGTCCCAGTCTCAGCGTGAGGGCACTTATCGGAAGTAGAAATTCCCTGCCCTCTGCAGTCTGCATTCCTCTGATACTTGTGTGTGTGTATTTAACACATCAGGAGCCTGGGATTTTGCTCACCTGTGCATCTGAACTGCTTTTCTTATAGGGACTGTGGGTGGGTACATGAGGGAGAATGGTTTCATGGTCTATCAGTACCCTCCACCCCTGAGTAACCAGAATCTGTGGCCATTGCACTAAACTCTGTGGGCACATGGGAGGGACCAGGACCTACCCCCATCACACAGGTCAGTGGGCAGGGAGGAGCCACAACACATCCTGGGATAGGGAGGCGACTTGACCATGAAGGAAGAGGAGGACCCAGGAGAAAGGGCAGGCAGGGGACCCACAGGACAGAGAAGAGTACAGCACAGATGCCCTGGTCTTCCTGTGCTGGCCACTTATCCACTTTCTCTTTGGGTTCTCTGGAAGCTTTAGCCTGGGAATCCCTCACCCTGTGCTGGAGCTAACTTGCCCCTGCCTCTCGACATATATCAACTAAAACACCAAGTTCAGGAACTTGGACTTCATCCTGAGGGCAATGGATTCATTAAGTATGTTAAGCTGGGATGGGGATTACCTTATCAGATCCACAGTTTAGAAACCTCACTCTTCAGCTGTGTTGAAAAGGTTTCCAAAGCGGTTAAGAATCTGGAAGCAGAAAGTCCAGTGTGGGGAGGCTGTGGCCACAGCCCTGAAGGAGCGGAGAGGCTGGGGTGGGGTGGGGGCTGGAACCTGGAGGACTGAGTAAGTAGAGTCGGAAGGGCCCGGGAGTGCTTGGGTGTGTGGGATGAGGGGACAGGAGGGGAGTGACCAGGATGCCTCCCAGCATTCAGGCTCAGAGCCTGGGTGAACAGTGGCATCCTTGCCTCCCTAGGGTGGCTGCAGAAGGCCTGGGCCAGCCATTAATTAATTCAATGAGATGGCTTTGCCCAAACACTGGGCTCGGAATAGCTGAAAAGGGATGGGGGGAGGATGGGAAACTTCTTTCATCTTGTTCTTTTCGTTGAGTTTCATTTGGTAATAAGTAAAAGAAAGAGAATCTTGGAGCCTGTCACACTATTCTAGGGGCCTAGGAGAGAGACACAGGTAAGGGAAGGACCACAAAGAGAGCGTGTGCAAGTGTTTGGGTTCTGAGGCAGCAGGAATCCTGGGAATGTGGGAGACCGTTGAGGGCTGGAGGTGGGCATGCCGCAGCATGACCAGCAATGGCAGCAGTTCACCTTGGGGTGAACTTGACCTTGACATTTAACCATTTCCCACTCTGGCACTCAGATTTTCCACCTGTAAAATGTCCTGGGGTTTGGGACCTTAGTGATTCTGATCTTATATGCATAGAGTAGAAGGGGCATCCAATTCTGATCCTTAAGTTGGATTTGCACACTCAGTTGTCTATAAGGCCAATCAGGTGACAGAAATGAGAGATGGGGCCAGGGACAAGAAAGATCGTGTGGCCCCCTGAGGCAATCATTGGTGCCCTCACCTGCAGCGCCGGAGAGACTGCAGAGCATGGTGGGGACCCTGGCAACCTGCATGGTGTACACTCCATTGAGATGGGACAGCCACAGCAATGGACAAGATTGGGGACCTGAAGGACTATGAACCCAGTTTTGCTACTTCTACTAGTTTATTTTATTAAATCTTGGAAATCTAAACAAAAAATAAAGCAAACAAGGAAAACAAACAAACAAAAAAAAACACAACTGCCAAAAGATCAAACAGAAGACCGGAGGTGGGGTTGTGCTGGACTGAGCCTACAAACCATGAAGTTGTAACCTGGGCTTTTGATCCATTTGAAATCCTTTTTGTTGTTGTTGTTGTTGTTGCAATGCAGAATCCCTATGAATCCCTGCTTTCCAGCTGGACCCACAGATTCAGAGCCTTGGAAGCTGGAGCCCAGCGGATTCAGCGTCTGTGAGGAATAGGGAGAAGCAGGAACCTGGAGGGGGCTTCTCTAGGCATTAACAAAGAAAGATTTCTGAGGCCAGATCTCAAAATGTTAATCAGATTCAGAGACATAAAACATGACAATTTAATGGTGTTTGGTGGAAACTGAAAATTCTTTAAAGTTCTAACTATCCTACATTGAATTCTAATACTTTTTTAATTATTAGATATAAAATGCTTATAATTTTAGGGGGAAATTAGACTTGGTAATTTATATTTCTTGTTTATACAGTACAATTTGCTGATGAAAAAATGTGCTAAACTTATTGATTCATGACCATAATTGTTTAATTATTTATCATTGCAGAATGGTATTAGCATTGCTAATAATGCAGATGTGCACAAGGGCTGAGGAGTCAGATGCAGCTTTTGTTTGGGGGGGTGCAGGACTCAAGGGAGGTTTTTTTGGGATGCAGGGTGGCCTGCCTGGGACATGGTGCCCCTGGACCACAGTTTTCTTCATCTTGGTAGACCTGAAACTGCAGGATCATACATCAGTTGTGCCTCTGAACTTGAAGATGGGTTTGGGGGCTAATTTATAGCCACTGAGAAGGTCCTTCCTTCCACCCACAGCCTGTGTAGTCTGCATCCACTCACTGTGCATGGTCCAGTTGACCTTTTGCACAGGGTCCAAGAGAGCTCAGTGAAAGCCAGGATCAGAGATACTGGAGGAGGTCAATAGAGGGTTCTAGAATCACCCAAAATTGGCTTGGCTAAACATTCATGTTTGCAGCCATCTTTAAATGCAAAATGGGGGACAAATGCAAAAGAAGTCAAAGTGATATAAGACCCCATCCCTCATACCTACTCTCAGAATGGTAGTTCATTTGAATCAACCTGCTCATTTAATAGACAGGAAAACCAAGTCTTAAAGATGGGGCACAGAACATCTGAGTAATTGTCTCCCATAGTTATCAGGAGGGAAAATATAGAAATCAAAGGAATATGGAACATGAATCTGAAACTTGGGACAGAGAACTGGCTTAAAAACACATTTGGGACTTGTCATTATGAATGGGCTAGGTGGAATTATTGGTCTCAATTCCTCACACTCCTGTAAAAGAATCACCCATCCACAACTTTGACCCAGCTCACAGTGGGTTAAGCATAGCTCCTCACCACTGAGGGGTCAACCTAAAACCCCCCAATGAGGTGGTAGCAAACACAACGGAGGCAGAAGTTTGAAACCTCTTGCTCTCTTGAGCTCCAGCTTTGCCATTTAATGGTTAATTTGTGATGCCAACCCAACTGTGCTAAGGGATGCACACATAGCTAGTAAAACATTATTCCTGGGTGTGTCAAATGCTAGAAGAGATTAGCATTTGAGTCAGTAGAATGAGTAAAGATGGCCTTCATCAATGTGAGTGATCATCATCCAATGTGAATTTGCCCTCTCTCTTCTTGAGCTGGGACATCCATCTTCTCCTGCCCTTTGACATTGGTGCTCCTGGTTAGCGAGCTTTTAGACTCAGACTGGCTCTTATACCATTGCCTCCTCTGATTCTCAGGCCTTCAATCTTGATCTGCAGTTATATCACTAGCTTTCCTGGACTCTAACTAGCCTCATGACAGACATGGGACTTCCCAGTCTCTATAATCACCTGCGCCAATCCATCATAATGAAGCTCCTTCTACCTTTCTACATATGTACTCTACTGGTCCTGTTCTGCTGGAGAACCCTGACCAATAGTAGTGAGAAGACCATGCCCATGTAGCTGAGGCCCAGAATATGGCACATGGCGCCCAGCTACTCCAGTCAACCCACAGAGGCACAGACAGGAATCACATGCTTGCTGCTGTCCAACCCTGAGGTGTGGGAAAGTTTGTTATGCATCAATAGTGCAGCAATTGCTAATTGATAAGGTGCGTTTTTAAAGTCACAGGATTAGGTGGGATCATGCAGGGAGAAAGAGGGATGAAAGAGAAGGTCTCAGAATAAAGCTGACAAATGCCAGCTTTTAGAGTCCATGAGGAGTCCAGGAATGAGTAGGAAGAAAGATTAAAGAAAAACAAGACTGAGGATCATGGAGGCCCAGAAAGGCAGACATTTCAAATACAAAAGCATTCACGTTGCATATTGCTAAGAGGTCAACTAGGAGGAGGACAAAAAGTCTACCAAATCCTTGCATATCAGCTCTCCAATGATCATAGCATGGTGCCAGGTGGAATCTAATGACAAAAGCTGTGCTGAAAGTGACAAATAATGGGCAACTGGTGAAAAGACAATAGATCCAAGAGCAGAGGATGGACGAGAGTTTGGAAATATGAAACTGTCCATGTCAGGTGGCCCAGCAGTCAAAGGACAAGGCAGACATGCTAGTCTTTTCTTGTTGCAGACAGGTAATCTAAAGGTAGGGAGGCAAAGTCAAGTTGTAGATCTGCTGCTGGGGTGAGACCAGAGCTACATTGTGGGTAAGTGTCCCCAAAGCCATGCGTTGAAGGTGTAGTCCCCAGGCTGTGGTGCTATTGAGAGGTGGTGCAACCTTGAAGACATGGCTCTACTGGAAGGAAGTTACATCACTGGGTAGGTACTCTGGAAGCCCATTCCTAGCCCATTCCTCTTTCTCTTTTTGCTTTTCAGTTGCCATGGGGTGAGCAGCCTCCTCCACCACATGCTCTCTACCATGATGTCCCACATCATCCCAGGTACAAAGGCAACAGGTCAAGCAACCACGGAATAATACCTCTGAAATTGTAAGCCAAAATAAACCTTTCTTCCTTATTGGTTGACCAATCCAGGCATTTTGTCACAGTGATGGAAAGCTGACTGACACAGTCAGTTGGTCACGGAGGACCACAGAGGCTCTTGGCTGTGCAGCAGACAACAGTTTAGTCCCACTTTTTCTGGATATCCTGGTTCCTCCGCTGGCATGCCCAGGTTGGAGAGAATAGACTTCCCACTGGAGAGAGATGTCATGCTTCTGTACACTTCTCATGCTGCCCATCTTGCTTCCCATGTAGCCACAAGGCCCTGAAGCACAGAATCTGCCACTTCTCCTCCTGGGACATTGACCCATGCACTATCCACCCTGTTTGCCATTTGGGTGTGGATCTAAAATCCCACCCAGCTGAAGTTCCAGAGGCCGTTTCCATGGGTAATGGATTCCTCCAAGGTCCCCAAGCTCCCAACTGAATGGTTCTAGTAGAAAAACCCTCCATTTGGGCTGAAGTTCCTTTCCAAGTTCTGTGAGAAATTCATGGATCAGGGTGAGGTGTTGAAAGGAAAAAGAATGTAACTGGTACACAGAATGTTTGTGGTTGGTTTGAGGAGCATCCAGGGAATCTCTCCAAGTCTGTGACAAGAGAGAAGGGTGCCCCAGTAACATGTGGAAGCAGCCCAGAGCTTGCTCGATTTGGGGCAAGTGAAGGAGGCTGTTTCTCTCCTCCAGAAGTCATGGAGCAAATCTGCGTCCAAATCCTTGTCCCCCAGCACATGACTCCAAGAGCGGCAGCCCATGGGCTGGTAGCACGTATGTACACTGAGTCCCTGTTCTCCTCCTCCTCACCTCAGGAGCCTCTCTCTGCAGCCCCTGCTGCTCCTGTGCCCACTCTGGAGGCCACAAGTCCCCGTCTACTGAGCTTGCTCTGAGTTCTTGGAAGCTCCTGACCTGTGTGTTTCCAAGGGATTCAAGGCTTCATTTTGGCCTGAGCTTTTATTCCTCTCAAAAAACATATTCATCTCTGAAACTACTGAGCTTTCTGTTCCCAAAATGATCCCCGTTTTCTTCGCTGCTACAGATAAAATCATGCATTAGGGTTTGCACTTACTATCACGTGTGAGCTTGGCCATTCATTTGACCCTTGCGGGCCTCGGTTTTCTTGTCTGTGAAATGGGGATTGTATTTCCTATCTCCTGCATCATGGTGAGGATTTGACAGGATGAAGTATGCAGAGTGCCCCGGGCAGAGGAAGTATTCTGTAAACTTGCTAAACAGGCAAACACTCGAGGGTGACCCTGGAAAAACAGCGCATTGATCCTACCACCAAGGTGTAGGTGTGACCTTGGGCACGGCCTCTCTCTGGACCTCAGTTTTTATTCATTCATTCATTCATTCATTCATTCATTCATTTATTTATTTTTCTATTTATGTTTGGTACTGGGGATTGACCCCCCCCAGCCCTTTTTTTATTTTTATTTTTTTTTCATTTTGAGACAGGGTCTCGCTATGTTGCTTAGGCCGTCACTGAGTTGCCGAGGCTGGCCTTGAACTTGAAATCCTCCTGCCTCAGCCTCTAGGGCTGCTGGGATTACAGACATATGGCACAGCACCCAGTCATATGTCTTTTGAGAAAGCAGGAGTCCCAGTACCACCAGTCCCAGCTTTTCATCTATTTATGAAATAATAGAAAGATGTGACCATTACAGAGGCCCTCCCAAAGAGAAATAAGACTAAAAGCAAGACTTTATTAGGCATAAAATTCCCGCCAGGCTATTCCTAGACCATCGATGCACTTCCCATCCGTAGTCCCTCAACATTCTGCCTCCCCAGTGCACACAGTTTCCTACCACCACTGCCTGTGACTCTGCTGGACCCAGATGATGCTCCGGAGGCAGGTGGGAGGAGCCACAAGTGCCCCAGGATTCACATTGCCAGGCAGCCCTCAGCCAGTAGGGAGAGGAACTGCATATTAGCACTCTGCTGTCTCCTGGAGGTCCCAGTAGACTGAGCTCCAAGTACCCCCGATGTGAGTTTAAGCTGCTGAACATGCTGACGAATGCCTTCCCTTCGCTTCCTCAATTTCCTCTTCCCTCCTGTGCTTACTCCCGAACACACCGTGTGCACACAGAGCCTTCTTAGGCTTTGTTTCTGCAAAATCCCAAACAGAGCCCCTCTTCTCTTCTGATGGTCTCCACACTTTTGCAAAGCTGGTGCTAGAACCTTGCTAATCTGCAGACAGGAACCCAGCTCAGAAGTCCAGCCCCTTCACCCTCATGGACAGCTAGTGAGTAGAGGGCCCGGGCAAAGCATCCGGTAGCCTGTACACAAACTGGAGGCTCCAGTCCACTTAGCGAATGGTGTGGGAGATGACCCAGGTCTCCCCCACCACAGCAGGCAGCCCAGTTTCCCACCCTCTTGAGCTTCAGAACAGGCTGTCACAAGGGTATCTACACTGTGCCTACAGGGCACACTGGACTCCCTCAGTCCATGGGTAAGAAGCTAGTCTGTGCCCTGCGTGGCCACAGCAAGGACAGCAGGTGTGCAGAGAAGCCCCTTGCAGAAGCTCAGTCTGCATCAGGATTTTCTGTGCAAACCATATAGGACAAAACTTCCCACTCCACATAGCTCCAGAATCCCAGTTATCCTATTTTGAGTTTTTCTTAGGACTTGAGTGACTGCGTTATCTCTTGTGGTTCCTAGAAGCAAGCAGATTTGGCCTCAGAGGCTCAAAGCCCAGGAACCTTAAATTCCTTTTCAGTCAAGTAAGGCTCCCCTGGGCACCCTGCCCACCTTGTGGGAATCTGAGGTGGAGCTGAGTCTATCTTGAACAAGAAAGGTCTCAGCAGACCAAAACATGTGAGGAGCCAGGAGCCTGGCCATGGTAGTATGGGATAGGGGATCCAAGATGCCCAGTTTGGTGGTGGCAGGCTGTGGGCTCCCAGCTCAGAGGAGCTGGACCCTACAGCCATGCTTTGCCATGCCATGCCCAGTGGCCATCCCAGGATAGAGAGGCCTCTCACTTACTGGACATCTACCCTAGCCTGTCTTGAGTCTAACAGTCCAGCAGGCCAGAACCAGTAAACTAACTAAATTTACCCCAGAAGCCCCTTTGTTCCTGACCTTGCTGGAGTGTAAACAGACACTCAATGATCCAGCAGGGAGCTCCCATTCCCACATGGCCTCCCTCGATCTTGGCAAGGAAATTGAAAGTCTAAGATCCCTGGGGATCTCAGAGGACAGGGCTATGTGGCCAAAATGGGCTCAGCCCAGGGTGGGAGTGTGCCCCAGAGACATGGTTCCTAAACTCAGTGTTCTCCACAGGTGAGCAGGACGCTAGACATACCATGTGGAAGAGCCCCACAGGTAGGGGTGACATGGCAGCTTGGGAGACTGAGGCAGGTCCAGAGGAGGAGGCATTTCAATTAGAACCCATACATGCATGGGAGGTAGCCAAGCTAAGACTAAGCAAGCGTGGGCAGAGAGGGCGTGGGCACAAACCTGAATGGAACTGATGGTGAGAACAGCAATGAAGAGAGGTGGCCACAAGGGAGGGGCAGTCAGAGAGGTCAGGAGGCCACAGCAGAAGCTGAGGGCAGGAGGGTAATGAGATGAGAGAGTGGGGGATGTGGCAGATAGGAGACCATGCAGGCAAGTGGGCACCCTGGAGGAAAGGGGGTCTAGCTAGAGTACATACAGACATGGCAACCCCTCTGCACACAGACTTGCACACCATGCTTGCACACACACACACCTGTGAAAGGGCATGCACTGAGCACACACTCTCACATAGGCTTGTGTGCACACTTCTATACCTGCAGATACACACTTAAATACTCGTAACAATATCAAATAATCTTCACTGAGTGCTCCTATTTCAAGGTGCCCTTCCAAATGATCTATGGTCACGTTTCTAATCCTTACAAGAAACACCTCTATTAGGTAAGATTATAATTATCCCCATTTTATAGGTGAGTAAGCGGAGTCTGATGCAGGGCTCCTGCTGGCTGCTAAGGGGCAACAGCTCAGGCCTGCTCTGTGAGACCCTCGCACCTGGGACCAACTGCTGGAGAAGTCAGAGAGGAAGGTTTCCAGACCAACGGAAAACAAAATGCCCTTTTGATTAGAGATACCCAAACTGACCACCACCGTCAGGTGCAAGAGAAGGACCCAAAGAATTACCACTGAACCTGGTAATTGTTGAATGCCCAGTCCATGCGGAGTGGCCTTTGGAGAACAGTCCTGAAAACTATCAGGGACATGGCTGTGGACATGGATGTGATGCCCACCTGCTGGCAAGGGGCTGCCTTGTGTTCTAGTGTGGGGAGGCCTGGAGAGTGGCTGTGCAGCTTGGAAAACACAAGAGACAGCCAGGGTCCCCAACTGCCTTGGAAGCCAGAGGCTCAGGAGGCACGTGTGGTCACCTGGGACCTTACCCTGCACCATGAGTTGACCTTCGTCAGCCCCTGCCTTGCACCTCCCATCCCCCCTGTGCTTCCTGGCCCTGTAGGCCTCTGCAGCTCCACTTTCCAGGGGCTCAGGCCTGCCTGTGCCACCAGCTGTATCACTCACACATTCCCTGAAAGTTTGTTGAGTGCCCATAGGTGGCAGGCAGAGAACCACTTGATCCCCGAGCAGAGGCCTTTCACCCACTCCCTTGGGAGAGTCGTGTTGGGAGAATGATGCCTCCATTCTCCAGAGGAGGCACTGAGAGAGGCCAGGAAGCTGCCCACATGTGTTGGCAGCTCTCTCCACTCCCCAGGGGCTAAGGCCCAGAGACGGTGGGGGGGGGGGGGAATGCTCACCTCCCACTGTGGTTCAGGGGCAGAGCAGGGCAGACCTGCAGCACACAGCAAAATCCAGAAGCTGTGCAGCTGGGCCCAGCCGGGTTGCATCCTTGCCCCCAATCCCGGGTACCTGGGCTCAGCCATTCCTAGGACTCTGGCGAACACCCCTCCCCTCCAAGGGTAACAGGATAAAGGCTGGGTAAGAAACCACTCATTTCCCCAGCTCGCAAAGAAGCAATTATGTGACTTTCTAACGTGGTTTCAAATATATTTTGCAAACTAGGACTCAGACAAATATTAATGGCAGCAAATTACAGTACTTAGCAGAATTATCACCTAGCAAAGAGGCGCTTTTAATCTATAAAAAATATCAACAAAAGATGTAAATATGAACCCCTCAATGGGTGGTGTATCTTGAAGAAAATATACATCTAATCTCACAGTGTGTTACCTCCAATACCTGGGGAGAAGGTTAACAATTCTGAGACGTTCCCTACGGCTAGAGAATATATTTTGATGTAGATTTGTGGATATCAGAGACTTTAAATCTATTGTATAATCACAGGGCGGGAGGGAGGAGCTGGGCCACCTATTTCTCCCTGATAGGAAGGCGGCCAGAGAGAGCTGTTTCAATGACTCTGCTTCCTTTCCTGAGTCTCCCTACTTGTGGGACTTCATCAGGAGCCCAAGGCCTCCTCCTGCAGGATCAGCCAGGGGAGCCCTGGGCCCTGTCAGAAGTGGGCTGAGCCTCCGAGGCATTTAGGCCTACCAACCCTTCTTGAAGATAGGGAGAAATGGGGTGGGGGCTGGCTGTGAGCTGATTACAGGGTAATAGGTCCGATGAAAGACAAACTCTGTCTCATTACATTGTCATGGGGTCCTGAAATGAACAAGTCAGGCAGTTAGCAGGACATTGGGGGTAGGGCACCAGAGGACAGTATCACAGGACACTTAGGGCCCTCACAGCTCACCTACTGAATTCCCAGGGGCCACACTTCAGCAGCAGGGCCCCGACAGCTCTCCTGGGACTTCTCTCATTCTGTGGGTGGGACAGACCTGGGGCAAATACTAAAGAGCCCCAACCAGCAGCCCCAGCCAAGATGGAGCATGGTACATGGGAGACTGTGAGGGACTGAAGGAATGATGGTGTTGACGGGCACCTCCCTGGGTCAATTCCCCTGCTCTCCCTTGGACTCTGGGCTTCAAGCCAAGAGAACCCCAGCTCAGGAGTGGACCCTTCCTCCACTTCTCAGGGCTGTGTGCACTCTCATCCGGGCACCGCCGTAGTTATCAGCGACTAGTGAGGAGGGACATACCATTTGGGTTTAACTCTCTCCTAAGCTTGCCCCATTAAACTTTTTCATTCTCCTCTGCACAATCCCGTAAGGACAGCGTCAATGACCTTAATTACGGTGATTCATACTACTAAAGATTTTAAAGAAGGAACCCTGGACGTTGGATTCCTTTTTTATGCATCCCCCTATCCCTCCACCCCTTTTCATAGTTTCTCCCTGTTCTTCCTACTGGGGGGCCTGGCTCACTGCTCTGTATGCCCAGAGTACCTTCCTGCCTTCCTGTCCCCTCCACATGTACTGATATGCACACACAGACTCATGCACACACATGTGCAGACGCACACGTCTGTGTGTTTACACACAGGTGCCTACACAGGAAGCACCCTTTGGGGGCGGGGGGTCTTCTATCACCATCTCCCACCATCCCTACTCTCAACTCCATTAGCCATTCACATTGCTTGGGCCCCTCTCCTCTTGGAATTTACCACATAAATAATACATTTGCCCACGTGGTTCTAAAAAGATTAACGTCTGGTTCCTCCTGAGACAGCAAGCCCTAGGAGGGCAGGGACCTGGAGCTTTGTTTGTTTGGTTTTTGTTATTCCATTTTGTCTCACTAGCATCTTTCCAGAGCCTAACACTCCATAATTTTTGATAGGTGAGGGAATCTGGATACACCCTGTAGGGACTGGCCATTTCTTCCTTGTGGCTGATAATGACATCCCTAAAGAGATTCCTGCTCTGGGGCTTTGGTGTGGGTGCCATCCTCAGAAACTTTCATGGAGGCCTGTGTCTTCATCCTTCTAGTCACCATCTTTGTGCCCATCTATGTGTGGAGAGAACTTTCTAGCAAAACTGCTATCCACACATACACTGAGGGTCCTACAAGCTATCTGCAGAGACACCTATCCTTACCCACATGTTTCCAGCAAGCCTTGGGGTTCCCACAAACCATCAGCAGGGTCTCCCATCCTCACTGGCCCATGTCCACAGCATGCCTGGGGGTCTCACAAGCCACTTTCATCCTGGCACCTGGGGTCAAAACCACTTCTGGGGATCCCACTGCTTCTCTGCCAAGTAGATTGGGGTGTTTATAATTCAGCTGAGGCCAGCTCATAAAACCACATCATCAAGAGAGCTACTTAAACAATTATGACTCTGTTGATTGTTTCTCAAAAAAGGAGGTTATTCTTCATAGTTAATTTGTTCTGCAACCCATAAAATTTATCTGGCTTGGTTAGATCTCTGGCTCACCACTCTTATGAGCTAGAGGAACTTTCGTTTAGTCACTTCAGTACCTTCAAAGAACTGTCCACAGGAAGCTGGGCCCAGAGGGAGAAAGGCAGTCAGTCAAGGTGCAGGGACGGGCTATATCATTAGATTCCAGAGGGAAACTGACACAGGGGCTGGGTGGGAAATTTCTGCCATTGGTATAAAAACTGGGCCTTTCCACCTGTCCACTGGAGCTACCTCTGCAGTCAGTGTATGGTGAGGATGCTAATCTACCGAGTACTGAACTCGGCTCAGTTTCTGACTCCGTGGGATCTTAGGCAAGTCACTTAACCTCTTGGTGCTGCAGTTCCCCGGCCATAAACAGAGCATGACAGGTCTGTCCCCACCTCACTCACCCAGCTATTTCCAGAATTAATTGGATAATGCTCACAGAGTGCTTTGAGCTTCCAAGAAAGAGGGGCACCTAAACGCGGGACAATTATTCTAATTATATCTGCCTGGGACCTGTGGACATGATTTGGCCTTTTAATGTTATCACTGCACATAAGGGGATGGTTTTAAGAAGCTCCATTTTTCAAAGAAGAGCAGAGCTTATAAAAGCTTATAGAAGCACATTTTTCCTGTTGACACTTAGAGAAGGTCCCTTCATCCTGTCCCCATGGAGAAATTTTGGGGTTTTTAACCATGGAGGATGGGAACAGCCAGGCAGGGAAAATATGTCTCCTTCCCAGGGACACAGATGTCCATGAAGATGACCACGTTCCTCTTGCTCCCTGACATATGTTGGTGTGAGGCTCCTAGGGGCACACCACGGCAGGGGGGCACGCTCACGTAGATCCCAGCTCTGTCCTTCAGCTCCATCAGACCAGCCATTTCCCTCTTGCCTGATTCATGGTGGGGCCTTAGCAACCACACATTCTGCTCCTCTGACATGCAGGGTTGTATGCAGGTCCCCAAAGTCAAAAGGTCTAGCCAAGTCCCCAAAATCAAAGGGTCTAGGTCAAAGGATTGAACCAGCTAACCAGGGCAATAATGGTGGGCTCTGTCTCTGTGCCATCATGTGCTGGATCTAGCAATCATGTTGGTGCATGCAGACAGGAACAGAGGACATACAGACAGGAAGTATGAAGCCATGCAATCCCCAGGGAAAGGTAAGAGAAGAGATGCTGATGAAGGTCCAGGTCCCACAAGGCTCATTGGTATTAGGTCCCTATCCTCTTATCATCTGGGCACGTTGATAAACCCTTTTGATGAGAACTGATGGAGGAGGCTTCTGAGCCCCATGCAGAGCATGGCTCTTGAAGCCGCTCACAGGTCCAGAGTCCCTGCGGGAAGCTGGAGGAGAAAGACTGCAGCACTCGGGAAACTGCCTGTAATCGGGGACTCCCCAACATCTCAGGCTCACCATGCACGGGCACTTGTTTTGGGCTGGATGCTGACAAACACCGCCTCATCTAAGCCCTCACACTGGACAGGTGAAGGGGCTAGCATCACACGATAGGAGGAAATGGAGTCCCACAACTGAAGAGCTTGTCCACAGCCTTACAGGTTCTTGCCAGCCCCTCAATTCAAGCTCCTGTCTCCCTCCAGAGAACCTCCCTGCTCCTGATGCCTGTCACTGTGCAGGACATGGAGGACAGACCTCAAGGCTGCAGGCTACCAGTCCCTACTTGATGACACCCTTTCCCTGGGACCAGGTCCTGATCTCTGAACCCTCTGTGAGTTCTTGGCCAATATAAGTACCTTGCCTGGGCTTCCTTAGCTATGAAATGGGAGTAATACTGCTCTTTAGCAGCGCTCATGTGATAATTAAATGAAAGACCATAAAGCATTTTGTAAACTATGAAATTCTCTCTAAGTGTGAGTTCTTGGCCTTCACGTGTCCTGGCTTACATGATGGGCTACAGACTCTCTTGTAGGAAGCCAGTAGATGTTGCCAGAATAGCCTCCAGATTCAAAATGCCTTAGAACTGATACAGGAATCCATGGCCAGGGGCATTGCCTCAAGTGGCTCCCTGTCAGTGCTTCATCTTGGTCTCATCTGGTCAGGCCCTGGATCCTCAGGCTCTACACATGGAACCAGGGCAGGGGAGGGGGTCTAAAGACAGAAATCTGCAGCAGGACTGGCTGATCAGGCTGGTCCTGAATGCAATGACCATTGTGATGTGATCTGTGAAACCAGGTGCTGTCATCTCAAGCTCCTCCCAGGAAGTTCTCAGACCAGCATATCTAACTGGGGAGAACAACTTCAGCAGCCATGCACAAACAAGGGCACCGAAGGGCATTTCTGCATACCGCAGTTCTCTGATTTACTATGGCCGAGGCCTTCATTCTAAAGGTCTGGAAGAAAGACGTTTAGTTTAAGCTGGAGTTCGCTTAACGAACCAAGAAGTATTTATCAAGCTACCAGCCAACCTTCTTAGGGGGCTGTGCCACATGCTCCAAGCTGGGAGCACTGAGGGAGCACATGAAGAAAAGAGGGGTCTAGGATCCAAATTTGGGGATTCCTGAGTCTGCAGGGGAGGCTGAGAGGGCATTGTTTCACTGGTCAGGGTCAGCAGGGCTGAGAAGGGTGAGGGCTGGGTGAACAGAGAGGATTTGGGGGAGGAGGAGGCAGGGATAGGAAAGACTGGAAGAAGGAAGGAGTGGTTAGAAGCAGCAGGGTCCCTCTAGCAACCAGACCAGCTGGCATACAGAAGCTCAGGGGGTGGCCCTCTGTGCTTATCCTGTAATAGCAGTGTGTGGTGCATGAGCAGGCTAGTTGTGCTCCCCTGAGATCATGTGCAAGCCACTAAACATTTCAATGCACTGTCACTTCCAAAGCGATAAAACAGCATCCAGGACTGTGGGAAGGAAGCGTATCTGCATTATGCTCTTTTTTATGACTGGCAGCTAATACTTAATGCCAAGTGCATGGTGCTGAGGGAGTGACCTAAGTTGAACTTCCCCCGAATCCTACAAGATAGGTGCTATCAGTGTGAAAAAGGGGGAAATGAAACATAAAGAGATGGTAGTTTGAATATGACAAGTTTGTATTAGAGTCTAGATTTAAACACCAAATCTTTGCCTTGAACCAGACTCCTAACCCAGGAAACTGCTCATGGCCAAGGCCAAGGCTCAAGGCCAAGGTTCATGGCGAAGGCCAAGGTGAACTTGTCAATCAGCACTGTCCTCAGAAGTAAAATGCATCCAGGTAGATCATTTTAATTTTCTAGTAGCCACATAAAAAAAACAGATGGAAATAATTGTAATAACGTGTTTTACTTAACCCAATTTATCCAAAATATTATTTAGTTGGAAATCAATGTAAAATGAGGTCAATGAGATAGTTTACATTCTTTCTGTCAAAACCTGATGTGAATCTACACTGACTACATCTCAGTAGCCATGTGTGGTTTCCAGTGCCAGAATGGACAACACAAACTCTAAGGTGAAAGGAGGGAGGTGCCAGTAAATGAATATGCAGGACAACAGATAGAAACCAGGACTGTCCCAGGCAGATGCTTAGGAAAAACAGGTTCCCCCTCACCTCCCCAACAGCCTGAAGCCTCAGGGGCCTGTGGGACCTCCTGCCTGCCCATCTTGAGCACCTTGCTCTGCCTTAGGAAAGCTTTCAAAGAATCTGTCTGCACCTTTGCTAATCTTTATTGTATGTTTGCTGCTTCTTTGGTTTTGTTCTGCAGTCCTCTTTCCAATGTTTAGAGTTGAAGGTGGCACTTATTGGTTGTCAACTCTTCCCCTTTCCTGATAAACATATCTAAAGGCATGATTTTCCCTCTACAAAGTCCTCTTTTTGTATCCCATACATTTGAACATGTAGTATCCTTGAGATTATTCCATCCTAGGTTTTCCTAATGTATTTTGTTATCTCTGTTTGAAATGTGTTATTTAGCTTCCAAACACATAAGATTTCTAAGCTATCCTTTTGTTTTTAATCTCTTAATTTTATTGCACTGCGATCAGAGGACACAGTATATTCCATACCGATCCTTTGGCATGCATAGCTTTCCTTTGTGTCCTATGCCATGCATCTTATAGATGTTCTCATGCTGGCTGAGTCCCTTGTCCTGAGAAGCCACTTGCTGCCAGCTTTAGCTTTCTGATAGCACTAGTTAGTTCATATCACCCTGTGTTCAAACCTGACCAAGGCTCCCAGCCATGCTCAGAGAAACTTCTACAGTCTTGAACCTGAAGTGTCCCCATAGCCTTCTTCTGCAGCTCCAGGTGCCCCAGGACAAGGGATTTTTTACCTTTGCAGGTCACAGTCTGTCCTGTCCTCTAAGGCCCAGCCACTGCTCTCACTTTTCTAGGTCCATCTCAAAGAAACCCCACGCCAGGAAGGAGCCACAGTGGGGACCAGTCTAGTAGAGATTTGGGGCAGGGTGGGCAAGTTCCTGTGCCTCCAGGGAACTGTCAGTAGGAAAACAACAAAAGTAAAAACAAAAGTAAAAAATCAGTAATGGTAATAAGAACAGCTCACTCTTCCTGAGCACTTACTAAGTACAAAACACAGAGCTGAGAGCTTTACACCAATTTATTACCTCATTTAATCTTGACAAGCCCCCGTGGTGTCTGTAACCCAATTTACAGCTGAGGAAATAGGGGCTCCTCAGGCAGGGTTGCTTGCCCCAGGCCCTGTCTGACTGTGAAGCTGAGGTACCGAGATACTTCACTGAATAGGGGCCAGAACAAATCCATTTCTCAGAAAGGAAAATCAAGATGATAAGGCAAAAGGGATCTGCCCAGGACCCAGAGGTAATCAGCGAGGCCTCGGAATCAATTGGTCTTCTTCTAGGGACTGATGGCTCCTAACTTCACAAAATAAGTGGCATAAGTCCCAGCTGCCCAGGACAGCCAGAACAGGTTTCCTTGGAACAAGGGACCAGGGAAGAGGGAAAGAGGGCAGGTCCATTTTTTTGTTATTTACTTTGTTTCCATATTTTTATTGGTACATTATAATTGTACATAATGGGGGGATTCATTGTTACATATGTGTGCCAACTTACCAATGATGTACTTAATTTGGCTAATATCATTCCCTAGTATTTCCCCTTTCCCTTCCCTCCCACTGGTCCCTTTTCCCTAGAGGTCAGATCCATTTTGTACTTCCATTTGCAGTGCTGGGAATAGAATCCAGGGCCTCACTCATGCTAGGTGAGTGACGTACCCTGAGGTGCATTCTCACCTCAGATTCATTTTAATGCATAGAGGCAAAGACCAAATCGCCTCTGAACATCTGGGCTCAGGGAGGCAGACCCAGGGAGCGGGAAATCAGGGGCATTTAAAATTTGTTCCTGCATTTTGTATCCCTTCGACGGGGGCCAAAGGGAGTACAGAATATATAGAAAGTTTAACGACCAGTAGGGAGGGTCTGACTCTCAGCCTCCCAAATACACCCCACATAAAGGCTAAGGCAAACTCTGCCATGGTCCAGACAGCTCATCCCGATTTCCTCTTGGCGCCAGCGCTCAGCCCGCCAAAGGTCATGTACAAGATAGAATTTGACACAATAAGACTCCACTCCCATGTTAATGCCCCTCAGATCGGTCCTGCAAAAGTGAAATAATAAATTTAGGAAAACAAGCAGAATGACCCGTCTGGTTGGTTGGTTTTTCTAGATACCATCTACATATTTTAGAAACGTACAACCTTCTAATAGAAATGAATAAACTACTCAACCATAAAGTTGCTATAGAAGATACGCTTGTTCTGATTCGAAAGGGCATCTGCTATCTGCAATATTGATAATACTTTTCAAATTTCATCTGCTTTTGTTTGCATTCTGTGTCGTCTGTTTAAACACACTGGGAATAATAATGAATCCCTGCATTATCTCTACTTTTTCAAGGCCGAACATATAACTTTATCACAAAAATAATTAAAATTCTTTGGCACTCTTGTATCTTTTCCATTAAACGTTATCAACCAGTGACAATAAACTAACATGAGCCCAAGGCTGGCCATGGGCCGCCTTTACAAAGAATGCATTTGTCCCCGGGCGAGAGACATGAATTTTCAGTTTACAGGGTCAGACGGTCCTGAAGTTTTTTACAGTAGGAGACCACAAATCTATACCTCCTGTCCCCTAACGGGGGCTGGCGGCGGCCACAGGGTGCCCCATAAATTCTCAGGCAAGAATACACTTTAATAGGCAAAAAAACCTTGGCAGCTTAATAATTCTGAGTTGCAAATTTAAATATTTTACATATCATTAGACATTAAAAACAAAGATTTATGCTGCTCGTCTCCACCGAGTGAGGACTCCGTCGACTTCACACACGGCCATGAATCTGCTTGAGGTTCATTAGCTGAGCGTCTTTGGCTAAGAAAGCCCCGTCGAGTGGAGGCTGCCTCTAAATCATGGCTTTTATTTTCCCGCCATCAGGCGCCACTTGAGGAGACCCCCTCCCCTGAGCAAGGCCCCACACGGGCTTCCCCACCTGCCAACATCCAGTAACCAAGGGCGGGACCCCAGCCCCCACCCCTGGTCAGAAAGAATCTAACAGGGGTGTCCCAGTTCTTTTGACAGTGGGACCCTGTGTCACCCAGGACACCCTAGGACCTTCAGGACTAGTATAGAAGGATGCACCATGCCAGGGGGGAGTCTGCGGGGGTGCTGTTGGGTCAATTAACATATAACCGGGTCCTGGTTGACAGCTTTAGATGAGAAAAAGAAGAGAAGGAGGAGACAGGGGAAGAGGGGGCATGAGAGGAAGGCCTCCCACCCAGGGGCCCTAACCCTCAATGGCCAGAGCCCTCCCACTGCACTCTACGGAGGGTCCCCGTGCCTGACCCCATCTTCTCAGAGTGTCCCCTTTGTACAGCTGCACTTGTTTCAAAATCCTGCTTCTCTTTCAAACCAGCTCAAGGCACGCATGGGACGGCTCTTCTGCTCCCAATGTGGCCCGTCCCCTCTTGAGTCTTCGTTGAGGACTTCCTGAGCAGAACCTGCCGTCTCCACCCACCTGGAGGCCCCTGGACCACACAGCCTTCCCCACTGCTCAACCCAATAGGCACAGTCCCCAGTGTGGCCAGGTCTACACTTCCCTGGTGTCCTGATGCCCAGAGGTTCCTCCCTGGCAGCTGAGGGCAGGGGGAAGGCAGGTGGTGGTGTTTTTTGTCTTTTATTTTCTGCATTTCAAATGCTTTGACTTCTGGGGTCTTGCTGACCTAGTGGGAGGGCCTCCCCTAGGGCTTGCCAGTTCCAAGAGAGCAAACAACCAGCCCCAACAGTCCTCTTTCAAATGCAAAGCACCCTGTCCCAGTCCCAGTCCCAGTCCCCAAGGCCTCCTCCATTGGGTTCTCACACTCTGGGCAGCTGTCCATCTACCCTAATGACCCCAGGGCAGGTGACAGGCAACTGGAGAAAGTCCCTGTGCCCTACACAGACCAGCAACTGAAACCCCTCACCCTTCTCCCAGTGGTTTCCTTCCCATGGAAACCACATTATAGCCTCCTACCTTAGCCCTCAGTCCCTCCACCTCCCAACCAGCCCTGGCACTTTCCCATGTGGCTCTGCACTGGGCAGCATGTCTTCTCCTTTCGGGAACTGTGAACCACAAAATACTTTACAAAGCAATTGTCTTTTAATCTGTTGGCCTCATTATAAATTAAATTTTCTATCAATACACTATATTTTAAAATAAGGCATAGAGCTGACAGAAGCTGATGTGTTTTGTTTTGTGGTGCCGAGGATTAGACCCAGGGCCTTGTGCATGGCAGGCAAGCACTCTACCATTGAGTCACTACCCCAGCACCCCCCACCCCGCAAAGTCACTTCAAATCACTCAGCATTACTGAAGCCTTTTGGTATGCATTATATGCAAATCTGCTTTTTGTTTTATTTTTTGAGGGGGGTTACCAGGAGGGTTTGAATTCAATGGCATTCACCATGGAGCCACATCCCCAGTCTTTTTTTTTTTTATTTTATTTTTTCTAACTAGTTGTACATGACAGTAGAATGCATTAATACATTTTGATAGCTCATACATAAATGGAGTATAATCTCTCATTTTTCTGATTATACATATTGCAGGATCACATCGGTCATGCAGTCATATGTGTACATGAGGTAAAAATGTCTGTTTCATTCTACTACTTTATTTATTTTGAGACAGTGTCTTGCTAAGTTGCTTAGGAACTCTCTACATTGCTGGAGGTTGATTTTGAACTTGAAATCCTCTGTCTCAGCCTCCTGTGTCTCTGGGATCACAGGCATGCACCACAGCACCCCCACACACACCCTCCAGTTTCCCCTAACACCCCCTGGCCCAGGGCCATATGTTTGTCTTTTGAGAAAGCAGGAGTTATCTGGTACCACAGTCTACACCCTCCCTATTGTCACACCCGCTTCCGTGCCAGACACGACTACTGGGGAGTTTGGGGTCCTGACCTGTGGGCCCACTTCTTGGTGGCTGGACTGTGAGGAGGAGGGATTTAGTCACACTCAGGAAAGAGACCAGGGGCTCCTGGATGCTGGTTTCTGGTGGAGTCTGTTATGATGACTGGTAGGAGGGAGTGGGCAGCTGGGCCCACAGAGGCCCAGGACAAAGCAACAGCCCCATGTCCGCTTCCTTCTGCAGAGTAGGTGAAGTGTTCCTCAGATCTCAGCAGAGCCCTGAGCTATCGCCAGAGCCAGCCAGCACTGGAGAAGTCCTCTCCCCAAGCCTGGTCCTCTTCCTCACAGGGGGAGACTGAGTGTGAGGGAGGGGAAGGAAGCAGCAGTTACCCAGCCGTCATGCGCTTCAAGGAGATGAGGGAGAGCTGCCATGCCCACACCTCTCTGCTCTTGAGCCAAACCCCACTCGCTGACAGTGAGAGAGTCAAAGAAGCACAGTGGAGAAATGGGAGGAGAGATGGCCACAAAGGGGACATTCTGAGGGAAGCGTGACAGATGGTGCTGGGGTCTGAATGTGTCCCTTCCAACATTCATGTTTTGAAGCTGAGTTCCCACTGTGGCCATGTTGGGAGGAGGGGCATTCGGACAGTGGCTCAGTCATAAAGGTCCTGCCCCTGTGACGGATGAGCGCTGTAAAGCTGCCGACGTCCTCGATGCTCTTCCACTCTATGTGGGGCCAACCTTCCCCCTCCCAGAGGATGCAGCAACAATATACCATCTTGGAAACAGAAAGACTGTGCCCTCACCAGTCAGCACCTTGATCTGGAATTGCTAACCTCCAGACTGTAAGAGAATGAATTGCTGTCATTTATAAATTATTGAGTCTCAGGTATTTTGTGACAGCAACTCATACAGTCTAAAAGACATGGGAAAGCAGCAACTGACTGAATAGGACTAGGCCACACAACCAGGCAAAGGACACTCAGGGCTAGAGGTGCCACAGATGTCTGAGTGTGGGGTGTTGGTAGAGCTGGAACTGGAGAACTGGAGTCATCCCAATAATCTTCCAGCTCTGGAAGAGTGTCCCCACCAAACCCGGCAAAAAGTGGGGCACATTCTCTGAAGAAGTTGTGCGAGGTGCTAGGCCCCCGATGAAAACAAAATTGCAGAGAAGCTTCACGGGAAGAGAGGGACCCACAGCTGACAGCTGTGCTCATCCCTCTGCCTCCATGCCCACAGGAGATCAGAGGATTTCTCACTGCAAAAATGACTGGTCCAGGAGAAAGACCAACAGATACCACACAGGGCAGTTCCTGAGGGGCAGGTCACCTTCCAGTCGCCCCCAGTGAGGTCCCAGCCAGCCAACCCTGCCCACAAATCTCCTGGCTAATGCCTCTAGTGCTTGACTTCAAGATATGCAGGGACTGCTGAGACTAGGACAGGTGTTGGGCTTCTTGAAAGCCAACGGGAGCCTGGATGACAATGGGACAGTGCTTTCAACTTCGGTGGAGAAAATAATCTCAACCTAGAATTCTAGATCCAGCCAGATCCTTGGTCAAGAGGAAGGGTGGACAATTGATATTTCAAACGTGCATTTTTTCTCAGAAAGCCACTAGAGGATGTGCACCATCAAAAATGAGGGCATAGGGGCTGGGGAGATAGCTCAGTCGGTAGAGTGCTTACCTTGTAAGCACAAGGCCCTGGGTTCGATCCCCAGCACCCAAAGGGAAAAAAAAAAAAAAAAAATGAGGGCATAAACCAAGAATGATGGAAATGATCTGTAAAGAAGGGGAGGGGCCATTAAAGGCAATTCTTAGGCGAACGCTGACGGGAGACTCAGGAACTGAGTCCACATTCTAGGGAGCAACCACTGCTGAACACAATGGAATGAATGTCCTCGAGAGAGAGAGAGAAAAGAAATGGAAGAAAAACTAATGTGTTGACAGTCATGTTAGGTGTTTAGTGTTCTGGCAAGAAATCTGGCATAAATTAGTATTGGTATGTTAAAAAAATAATAAAACACAAAATAGTAGCAACAAAAACCCAAAGGCAATTGGAGCAACTAAAAGAATGGAAGGTGGCTTCCCAGGGAAGATGGAATCAGGATGAGGAGGGAAGGACAGAGACGTGCCAGTGTTCATTATAAGAACTGTCTGCTGTTTCAAATTATTCACATATATCAGTTGTATACAAATTAAAAGTATAAAAAGGAAATGGTACTGTCTTCCTTGCAGCCATGTCACAGCCACAGAAGATCTACCTGCTTAGCCAGAGAAGCAAAGGTCCCCAAGAACCCAACAAGGGCCTGGGCCCAGGATCTTCGGCCTTCACACCGTCTCTGAGACCTGCTTGCTGGACCCTGACCTCCAGATCTCGTCTGGCCTCTGCAGCGCTAGGGTCTCTGAAGAAGGTAGGGTTGGCTGCTTTTCCCTTCGGTGGAGGGGGCATCTGGATCAGCTGAGCCAGAAATCCATACTTCTCATATGATGAGATTGTCCTCCCTGAGAGACGGATGTCTTTCCAATACCACAGCCAGAGAGGACCAGCTTCCTGGATCAGCACATTCCCACCCTCCTCCTGGCAGAAAGCAGGCTGATTAGGAACACTGGGAGCTGGGTCCCCTGGCTCTGTCCCTCCACACACAGCCCTTGGCTGGCCCCAAAGTCTTCCTCACAGGTCTCTTCTCTGTGAGCTGGCCACCACAGTTCCCACCTTCTGGTGAGAAAGCCCAGCTCAGAGAAAGGAAGATCTCACAGTGGGCAAGGTTGGGGGGACCAGAAAGAGCTGGGGCCACTCACGGCCCCATGGGTGCTCCTCCTGGCTCATCAGACGTGGCCTTGTCATCGGTACAGCAGAGACCATGCACGGGCTCAGAGAAGCCGCCCTTGTTCCTCGTCTCCCCGCTCCCCAAGCAGTGCAGCCAAGAGTCCAGGCTGGGGTCAGGACACTCCAGGTGTGGGTCATCAGAGGGCTGCCTGAAGTCACCCAGAGCTCCTGATGCTACAGGTCCCAGGACAGACACCAGCAGAGCCCGGTTGTCCCTGTCCCCAGGCTGTGGTCCTGCCCCGGCCCGCTTCCCTTCACCCTCTCCTATGTGGACATCCCAGCCTCATGGTCCTTTGCTGGTTTCCTCTCTTTCCAGTCAGTGTGACTGCTTTTCATGATTCTTGTGTTTTCCTTGGGCCCCAGACCGTGGAGGGGTTGTAGGAGGGACAGGGGCTGAAGGAAGTGGGACAAGATTACGACAGGGACCAAGCCCACCCAGGGCTTACACACATGCTGCCTCCAGTCTGGCCCAGCCAGTCCCATTCAGAAGCTGGAAGAAGCCCACCCCCTGGCCTGGCATCTGTGCCCCACAAGCCTGTAGGCATTTCCCACATGCAAGGTGGTCCACCCTCCTTTGCCCCAGGCATGCAGGGACCTCTGTGGGGCAGAGAGGAGACTGTCCAAAAAGGTTCAGTCCAGCCTCAAATAGCCACCTTCTGTCAGGGAAGGGACCCAGGAGCAGTGAGGGATGGCCTAAGCCACCATGAGCACAGTAAGCAGGCTGGTCCTCAGGATCTCCAAGTGTGGGGGTGTGAATGGACTGTGCATGTACAGGTGGGTGTGAGTATAATTGTGAGATTGTGTGTTGTGTGTGTACATATGTGAGTATGTGGGGACCCGTGGGACTATGTGGGAGCAGGAGCACAGGAGAGCATCCTTGTCCTTTCCTCTGAAGTCCCAGGACCCTGGGTGGTGTGACCTGACCTGGTTGAGAGTCCTGGCTCAGAGCCATGGCTGCTGCACGGCATGACTCCTGGAGAATCCCTTGTCATGTTCATGGGCATGAATGGCACCCCTGCTGTGGTTCAGTGCTCAGCCTGTGCAACTGTGTGCCACAGCTGCACTCAGAGTCCCCACGCTCACTGCCCTCTACACACATAAAGTGGAGGATCTCCTAAGCCCTGGGCAGCCCTCCTCAACAACCACAGAGCCAAAACCAGCCCTGGTTCTCTTCTAAAGAGACCGAACCTGTACTCGAGGTCTCTCCTTGCTGTGTCATGCACCCCAGGGGCTGTAGGGCCAGGGGCTGCCTCTTTGTTCTGTGAGGGTCCAAGCCTGGATTGGCACTAGGGGATCTGGGAAAGTTTTCAAATCAAGAAGTAGAAGCAGGGCCCTGGGGGCCAGTGGAGACCATTAGGCACAGACTCACTATGCAACTATCTCTCCTTTGGGTCTAAAGCTGGACTATGGGGTCCCCTCCCCTACAGTTCTAAAGAATCAGCACCCCTTTGTTCCCACAGAGCTGAGCAGGGCCTAGGGTTTGCCCAGGGGTTGGGGAATGGTAAGGAGCAAGCAGGGGTGGGCAGGCAGGGAGTCTCCCTGTGTCAGTGACTAACATGGACATTGGGGCGCTTCTTCCAACACCTCATCATTGCCAACACAGTCTGCCCAACAACTCCCATTAAATAGTGTAAAGGCACTGACTGGGGGATGCTCTGGTCCCCACCGCACAGGGCTCCTGGCACAGAGAAGGGCTCCGTGCAGGCTGGGAGGGGAGCAGGGACCTCGTGGATCTCTAGAGCAAGGTCCTCGAGGATGCCTACCCGCAAGTTCCCACTTTCCCCTGACCCCAGAGCCTCCATTTCACGTTCCTGTCTTCCTGGGACCCTGGACAGCCCCACAGTCCCCTGAAGGGGCGGAAGGGGCCTGTGTGGGGGCAGCAGAGGAGTAACAGAACAAGAAGCTGCTCCAAAGCCTGCCAGCCCGCTCTCCCCTCCCGGCTCCCCAGATCACAAAGGGCCTGCTTCCCATTTGCTTCCTATTCAACCATGTCTCTCCATTGTCAATAAAAGCCATTTTTAAGGTCAACTATCTTCTTCCATCAACCGCCAACCCCACACAGCTTCAACGGCATCAGCCCAGCACCACATCATGAAATAAAAATTAAATTGTAGTTGGGCTTTTAAATCAACTCAATTAAAATAAAGAGATTCTTGGCTTGATATAGGGAAATATTTGTATTTCCAATTCTATTTGTTAATACATTGACATATGTGCTATTTTTTAAATGTAGCACTAAGTGCACTTTCTGTCAATGCCATAGATTTTTTAATAGACTGAGAAAATGCATTTCATTTCTTCTTATTTTCCTTCAATACATCATTTGGTTCTGCTTTTTTGCCTGCATGAAATTCATTTTCTAATGGAAATATTTGTTTTGTAAATCAAATATGTATTATGCACAAAATGCAAAGCACAAATTAAATTATGTTAATGAAATGAAAGAGATATGAAATGCATATTTCATGGACAAAACATAACCTCAGCAAACAACCATTTCTTGATAAAATCTTTAAACACAATCTCATTCTGTGACAGACATATTGTTAAAGTAGATAGCACCTCATTTAAATGGTTTCCTTTAATATTAGTGCTTAGTATATAATTGTAAATAACTTTTGGGATGAAAAACCAATAATGAAATACTGTCTTTAATAGTTTGCTATTGATGTCAGCATAAAATTTGTCGTAGTTGAATATTGGAAATTGGGAGCGCACAGAAATATTCTCAAAAGCTGTAAATGATTGCATATTTAAATAGAGCTGACTAAGGCAAAGATGTTATAGATATTAGTAATAGGCAGAAAATTATGCTGACCTAACATTATTTGACAAAACCCACTGTTTTAAATTATATATTGGTTACACTTAATGAATAATAGATTTTGTAGGTGTTGTTTCTCCGATCATAATGCTGATGATACGATATGTCGGGATTTCTTAGTCATTTTTCTGACAATAAACACGGCCTCGGCTCAAGAAGGTCGGGTGAGAGGCCATCGGGTCGCCGCTGTCCCCGTTCAGTGCTCTCCTGCTGCAGAAGGGTTCCCTGGGGAGGAACTGCCCCAGGTGTGAATGGAGCCACAGGGACTGTCTCCTAGGGGCAGGGGGAAGTCTGCCCCCAGCGTCCTGCCCTTGGGTCCTGTGCCCCCGGCTAACTGTTAGCTTGGATCCAGCCAAGATAAGGTCAGGAACTCTTGGAAGGGACCTGTTTGAAGCTCCGGTTGAGTTCGGTTCACCAGGAATGCCAGATCCTGGGAGTGGAGGAGGCTTGCTCCAGAAGACACCAAGGGACATCTGTCTTTCCCCATGTCACCTTTATGCCAAAGATGAGAAGGGATTTGTCCAGGCAGCAATGTGACTTGTGCTTCACGGTACCTTGGGACATTCAGAGACCCTGACCCTTGTTCTCAGTGCTGTGGGTCAGCTCCTGTCAATCTGTGGTTTGTGCGCACACCCATGATCATGGGGTACAGGGTGCGTCCGAGGGCCATGTGCTTGTGTGGGTGTGTCCCACGCGTGGCTCTGTATGCAGGCGAGTGCAGCACATGGACATACTTTGTGTGAGGCCTGATAGTGTGGGGACCAGTGACTCAATGTGTGTGCGCATGTGGGGGGGGGTCTAAAAGTGACAGAGGAGGGTGCAAACAGGGGCCTGACAGAGAGGATGAGAGCTGGCAGGAACAGCAGCAGCACTCTGAATTTCTTCAAATGCTTTTGAAAAGCAAGCACTTCAGACACAGATTTTTATGGAAGGAAAAGAAGAAAGAAAACTCTGAACTCCCTATTGATACCAGTACTTTCTTAATCCCTTCTTTCTCTTAAGTGTCTAAACTCTAAGCCTCTGGTCAGGACTGGGTCTTCCAGTGCTCTGACCCTGAGCTGCTGTGTGACTTCAGTAAGTCACTCTCCCTCTCTGAGCTTTTGTTTTCTCACTTGCCTCCCCTTTTGTGGGGGCTCTTGCCAACCACAAGATCATAGAGATGCCTGTGAAACAGGAACAGTCCTTTGTGAACACTAATATGACTTGACACTGCTACTACATACCTGCAGGAAAGTCCTTTATGGTAGGCACGGGGCCAGCTGCTTCTACCAGGCCCCACAATGAGGATGGACTGATGGGAAGCCCATCTGTGAAGGCCCATCACCTCCAGCAGTGACCCTAAGTTTCCAGCTACCCTGGGTCTTCCACAGTCACCTCCTGGGCCCAAACTGATGGTTGCTTTTGGGGTTCTATATTGAATTTCCCAACTCCTGTCAAATCCCCTGCACTAAGTGAGAAATGACATTCCATCAGGACACATTGGATAGGTGTTAGGGGATGTCTCCTGTGCACACTCAGCCCTGGGTACAGTTCTGGGCAAACAGGAAGAGTCTAATGGAGGCTTACGGAGAGATTCCTGACTGTAAGCAAGAGAGTACTCAGTCATTTATCCAACAGCTACTCTGGACTCCTACCATGTGCCCAGGCACTGCCCAGCATTAGGCACAAATCGATTTCTGCCATCGTCCCTTCCTCATGGAATTCACAATAAAAGTCATTCAATTCAGTGTATAATAGTGCGTGGTGACAAATGTGGCAAAGGAGAAGTCCGTGCACGAGTCTGCGCAGCCTGCTAGAGCACCCACAGCCGGGGTGGCTGCAGCCCCAGCTCCAGAAGTCAGAAGTCAAGACCCAGGTGTGGGCAGGGTGGCTTCCTCCCGCAGGCTGAGGGAAGGACCTGTTCCAGGCCCCCCTCCTGGCTCCTGGTGTTCTGTGGGCGATCTTTGGTGTTTCTTGACCTGTAGAAGCATCGTGTGGATCTCTGTATGTCTGTGTCCACATGTCCCCTGTTTATAAGGACACCCATCATTTTGGATTAGAGACCCACACCACTCCAACAGGATGAATGAATTACATCCGCAGTGACCTTATTTCTGAACAAGGTCGCGTTCTGAGGGGCAGGGCGTCTGGAATTCAACATCTAAATTCAGTGGCAACAGTGGTAAATTCAGCCAGTAACAGAGGAAGAGCTGCGAAAGAGGGTCTGTGCCAGGTGGTCTGTGAGGTGGGAGGAGGCGACAGGCCCATGACAAGCTCAAAAATGTGAAAGACCTTGGCTGAGCCCAGGAGAAAATGGAAGGTGCAACACTGGGGCGCAAGGGGAAGACAGAGAGCGGGGCAGGGCCGGCAGGGCCCCGGGGGCGAAAGCAAGTTGGAGGTGGTATTGTTCTCAGGAGTTGGTACCCCAAGCTCCCCAGGTTATAGCTGATACTCTGGGTTCTTCTCTATGCTGTTCCCCACCTCCCCTGTCTGCCAGCAGGTGAAGGCAAATCCTTGATCGGGTGGCAGCCACAGGGGGAGTCCCAGCCCGCAGTCCACCGATGCAGCATTCGGAGACAGATCATGGCACAGCAGGTGTCCATGCCACTCACATGTCAGCCAGGCGGGCCGGGAGCTCTGGCCTTCACGCACCTTTGTGGAGCTCTGAGCTTCAAATCCCCCTGGGCCACTGGACACCTTCCCTCCTGGCACTCAGACCAGGTTGGGGAACTGCAGGGGCCTGTCCAGAGGCAGGAGCAGCAAAGGTCAGCAGGACCAGGAGGCACCAGCTCCAGGCCAGCCCCTCTCAGGCCTCCAGGCATGCAGGGCTCCAGGTCAGTGGTCACCTCCCAGATCTGTGCTCTGTCCTTTGGGACTCTCACCACCTGGGGCCTCCCATGCAGCTTACCTCGCAGCGGGCAAACATTTTTATCCATTCCCTGAAATTAAACTTTCCCATTTTTCATTATCAAATTCCGAGCGGGTGTCATCTCCCCCATGCCGGCGTGCGGCACTCGTTTACAACGCCCGAGATTAATATTAGGTGTTTGTAAAAGGCGAATATTAGCTTCTCCCTTATATCTGTCAGAATTAATAACTTCCCCATCACAGATAACTCCGGGTCAATATTAGATTCGCAGATGAGGCTGGAAATAAAATGTATGGAAATATAACGTCTCATTTGTACGTATTCAAAAGAGGCCCTTTCATTATTGAAATTCAGCGGCAACTGTTCAAAGGTCAGAGGACTTTGTGGCCTGGAAATACCCACCATCTGGCCCGGGCAGTTGAGAGCTAGGACAAATTGGTGCCCCTCCACAGGGAGCCCGGGAGGATGCGGGAGGCAGCGCTGGCGCGGGTGGGCAACTCTGCCAGGAATTTTTATAGGGCAGAGAGGGATCGGGAGCTTACCCACAACCATCCCAGCTCATGCTGGGACCCAAGCCAGGGCCTGGCATGGGCACCCCGCCAATGGCTGCTGTCCATATGCCCTCACCACCTGAGTGCCAAATTGGGGGCATGGGTCGCCTGCCTTCCTTCTAGCAGCTGGGTAGCTAACTTGCAGGCAACAAGGAGTTAAAAGCCAGTGTGCAGGAGGACCCATCTTTTCCCAGAAAATTCATGCCACCCCCAACCTCACCCACCACACTGGGGGGATACAGACAGCGGCCTCCAAGATGGGCAGGCCCACCTCCCCGTTTGGCAATCGCTCATAAATCATAATTGACAAGCATAATTTTTCCCTTGAGCAGCAAGGGTGCTTTATTTAGTTGTTTCTATTTTATCTGGTTGTGGGAGATGATGGACCCCCCCACTTCCTTACCACTTTGACTGTTTCCCATAATAATAAAACTCCCCACGAGGCTGGGATGAGATCTGATTCCATGAACTCCTCCTGCCCTGGGGAAAGAGCAGATTGGGAGTCAGCCCCTGAAGTCAGGGAATTGGAGGAGCCACCAGCAGGGACCCCAAGGTTGACAAAATGAGCTGATGCTCCAAATCTGCAGTGGAGAGGGGCTGCTGAGCCCCACCCCAACCTCCCCTCAGCTGGGTTACGCCAAGAACCCTCTCCTTCCTCAGGGAGGGGTGGCAGCACTCCAGAACCCCAAAAGCAGATGAACAGAGGATGCTCAATGAGGGGAAGGGACTTGCCTGCCACAGAGGAAGAGGACAGAGTTGGCACCCCAGGTCCCTAGCAGCAGGTACCAGGTCAGTCCATGGGAGCATCACCCTGATCCTTTTATGGGTTCCCGGGAGCAAAGGCCCAGAAGTGTCTCTACTGACCTTGGGGTCTCGAGGTCACATTCCTAGGGTCCACAGGATACTCTCTGCAGAAGTCTACCTACTGGTTATCTTACAGATGCTGGCACCCCTGTGGTTAGATGGTAAAAGGGGTTGAATCCTGCGTGTGCCCCAGGACCCCCAGCTCCGAGTTGTCTCAAGTTCTAGGGAGCAGAGGGTCAGCCCTCCCCTCCAGGGGCCAATGAAGAAAAGCCCCCAGGAAATCCTTCAGCTCGGCCCTCCAGTCCTGGTGGCTTGGGGAGGCCATTCTTTTCTGCTGCTCAGAAACTCCTCTCTGGTTCCCATAAATGACTTAAGCTTTTCCTGTTAACAGCTCCTTCCAGCTGGGCTGCCATTGAGGTTCCCGTTCCAGGGCTGTGCCTTTGTGGGGAAGGGGCCCCTGCTCTGGGGAAGATGAAGGAAAAAGGCCTTCTCTTTCTTTCCCCCTAAGCCCCTCAAACTGGCGGTGACCTACAGTTAAATCCCTTTTAACAAGGCCCACTTCCTCACCAAACCAGTTAAAACGCTCCAAAAATAAACAAGGTTCAGGGCAAGTTTTTCCCTGAAGCTCTGGAGGCCAGGGTGGGGAGGAGGGGACTGCCTGAGACCTTACCTGATGGAGTAGTGTGCTGCCTTCCCAGATGGGGCTCTGGCCAGTACCCCACCTGCAAATATGGGGTGCTAGGTCTGGCTACTGCCTTTCCAGATAGGGTGTGGGCCCCCTCCTGCAAAGATGGGGTGCTAGGCCTGTTCACTAATTTCCTCAATTGGGGTGCCGGAGTGTTTCCTCTCTCAGCAAAGATGAGGTCCTGGGGTCTGCCTCCCCTGCCTTCAAAGATGGGGTGCTCGAAGTTTCCCTACTTCAAATATGAGGTACTAGACCTGCCTCCCCTGCTTGAAATCCCTCCACAGAGCAGTATCACTGGGCCAAGAAGGGGCTTTTCCAGGAGCAAGCCTGGGCCATCTGCCTTCCAACCACCAGCCATTTTTGCTGGGTCCCCCATGGGACACTCACTAAAGTGAGCAATGAAGCTTGGGCCTCCCCTGCCTGACCAGTGGTGTGAGTGTTGGCCAAAGGCAGATTTGTCCCACAACTTGCCCCACTACTGCCATGAGTGCCTCTCATACCTATGCTCCCCAAAATGGAGCTGGCGTATCAGCAGGAGCCAAGTCAGGATGGGGGTCTTGAGGAAGTATGTTTCCCAGAGGGCACCGAGGAGCCCAAAACCTCATCTCCTTAGAGCAGGCACATCCTCAAACCCCTCTCAAGCTGCAGCCACAGTCACCCTGGGTCACCCAGGGATCAGAGCCCCACTCCAAGGTGAACCACAGGGGCAGGTGACGGACTGGGAGTATAGAGGAGCAGCAGCTCATGTGCACACTGGCCATGGCCATGGGCATGCCACAGGCCAGGCCACATCTGCACCTCTAATGGGAGTCCTTTATCTCCCAGAGCTTGCCCACCTTCATTGGAGCTAAAGGAGGCAGAGGAATAAAGCCAAGGACTCACTCACAGGCCCCAGAACCAGTGGATATGCAATGCAGACCCCTACCAAGGCTTCAGGGTGCTGGGGGCACCTGGGAACTCGGGGGGCTCAGGGCTTGGAGGGGACAGCCCTGTGCATCTGCTCCCCTCCCACAGCCCACCAAGAAAGCAACCTTGCTGAGAAGCTCCCAATCCCCCACACAAATACCATACCCACCCCAAGATCCATCCCCCACCCATTCATCCACCCGTCTCTCCATCCACCCTCAAACATTAATTGAGCACTTTTATGTGCAAAATACTGATCCAAACAGCAAGGATACAGTGGTTGTGTGGCAAGTGAAATGTTTGGCATCATCACACCTGAAAGGAAATGAAACCACCTCACATGCTCTGAAAGGCAACAGGAGAGGATGGCTCCTGCAATCCAGGGGCCAGGGATAACTCCTGCAATCCAGGAGTCCAGAAATAGGCACTATTTCAACCAAGTCCTATGGTGAGGGAAGTTGAGTGCAATGGCTCAGAAAAGAGCTGCAGGCCAAGGCAACGCAGGTGCGCCTGATGCAAAGTGCTTGCGTGTTCTAGAAAAGGAAGGGCAGTAAGGCTGAGGTTTACCAAAGGAGAGGCCGATGCTCTCAGCGGAGTGCCCCTAGTGGGCTGCAGTGGGCCCTGGCCTAGCACTGGGCAGCCCCAGCAGGTCCCCTGTGCCCACAGAGCAGGAGCAGCCAGCAGCTTTGGGGACTGTGGGTTAGAAGGGAAACCCTGTGTATGCAGCCCTCCCTCACATGGCTCAGCCAGTGCCTGGATAACACTTCCTCTGGCCCACAAGCAGCAGGCTGTGGGGCCCTAAGGGTTCCGGGCCCAGGCTCCAGCTGGCCATGGTATGTTGATGAACTGGGGCTACCACAACAAAGTAGCTCAGACTCAACCCCTTCACCACAGTGATTCTCTCACAGTTCTGGAGATTGGAGGACTGAAATCAAGTTTTGGCAGAGCTGGTTCCTCCTGAGTGATCTGAAGGAAGGATCTGTCCCAGGCCTCTCTCTGGACTTGTAGATGGGCATCTTCTCCCTGTGTCTCCTTACTTTATCTTTCAACTATGCATATCTATGTCCAAATCTCCCCTTTTTGAAAAAGATACCAGCCATATTGGATATTCCAGCCTGACCTCACTTTAACTAATCCTATCTGCAATGACTGTATTTCCAAATAATGTTACACTCTGAGGTACTGAGGACTGGGACTTCAATACACCAATGGGATAAAGGGTTGCAATTCAACCTGTAACACAGAGCGTCTGGGAGAGGCTACCTTATCTCCCTTATCCTCTAGGGGATCATTCATTCATTGTTTCATTCATTCCTTCTAGAAGGGCCTGCCAGTGAGTAAGCCTATGGCAAGGCAGAATTAGACCTGGGTGGCTGTTGATTGCTTGTTTGTGTTAGTCAGTGTTCCATCACTGTGACAAAATACCTCTAATAAACAATTTCAATGGAAGAAAGGTTTATTTTGGCTCACAGTTTCAGAGGTTTCAGTCCTTGGTCTCTTGGCCCTGTTGCCTTTGGGTGTGTGGTGAGGCAGAACATCATGGTGTGGGATGTATGGTAGAGGAAACTGTCTACCTCCTGGTGGGCAGGATACGAAGAGTGAGAGAAAGGAAGGGATCCAGGTCCCCAAATCCCCTTCAAGGGCACACCCCTAATGACCCAACTTCCTTCCAATAGGCCCCACCTCCTAAATGTTCCACCAACCTCCTAGTAGTGCCATCAGCTGGAGACCAAGCCTTCAACACATGAGCTTTTGAGTCACATTCAAAATCCAAACCATAATCCTGTTTGTCTCTGTTTTAGTCAGCTTTTTTGCCACAGTGACCAAAAGACCTGACAAGAACAATTTCAGAAGGGGAAAAGTTGATTTGGGGCTCACAGTTTCAGAGGTCTCAGTCCATAGATGGTCAACTCCATTCCTCAGGGCTAGAGGTAAGGGACATCATGGCAGAAGAATATGGTGGAAGAAAGCCGTTCATGACATGGTACCAGGAAGGAGAGGCAGAGAGAGAGACAGAGAGACACTAAAGACCAGGACAAAATATATACCCCAAAGGCATACCTCTGCAATAACCCACCTCCTCCAGCCATACCCTATCTGCTTACAGTTACTACCCAGTTAATCCTTAACAGAGGATTAATGATTAGGTTAAGGTTTGTATAACCAAATCATTTCACCTCTAAACTTTCTTGCATTGTCTCATACACGAACTTTTGAGGGATACCTCATATCCAAACCATGACACTACCCCTCTGAATTGCAAGTTCCCAAGGAGAAAGGCTGGGTATTACTTGCCCACCACTATATTCCCAGTGTCCAGTCCAGGGGTAGTACCTAAAAAATGTCCATCACAAAAAGGGAGGAGAGAACCGATTCCCGGTCCTGGAGTTATTCAGTCTTAGGGCATATATCCACGAGGGCACTGCCATGAAAACACCGAGTGCTGTGGGAGTGGAGAGGGTGGACTGACAAAAATCCTGAGCCCTCTGCCCTGCCCACCCATCCAGGCTGGGTTTTGGGGACTGGTTTCCAGTAGACTCTATCTTATGGGCCAGTTGAGGTGTGAGTAGCAGCAGGTGAGCTGCAGGGGTCTGCCTGCTACACAGGGCAACTGTTGGCTCATCATGTGCCCATTATCCTGACTGAAGTGCTGAGACAAAAGTGAAAAAGTAAAAACCACTCTCAGAGGCCAAAGTCTGCTGTCCTTTTTCCACCAGGACCCATTTACTAAATACTCAGAGGATGATATCTAGTAAGTGAACTCTTGGGATGGATGGATGGATGGATGGATGGATGGATGGATGGATGGATGGATGGATGGAGTGGGTAGATAAATAAGATAGATGGCAGAAGTCAGTGAACCCAGTCATAATCCTCCTCTTGAGCCTTGCTTTGAGCTATATAATGAAGTCAACAGCTCCTCTGGCATCCAGTCTGGGTTTGTCCTCCCCCTGTTGTTCTCCAGACTCCCTCTTCCCCACTTGGCTGGATCATTGTCACTGCCTCCAACACACTTCCATGTCGTATTCACCATCCCACCACGCTGGTGTCATTACTATCCTATGTTTCTCCCCTCCTGGATCCCTTTCTGGGCTTCTCCTTCTCAGGTCCCCTGTGTGTTCTCAGATGGTGGTGGGCCTGCTGCTGACTTCTCCCCCATCCTGCATTGAGGCCAGCAGCAGGGCCACTGCTTCATAGTATCCCTGTTCCCTGAGCCAGGAAGCCTCTGAGTCCAGACTTGAAATGCTCCTTCCAGGAACTGATGCTGGCAGTGTGTTTCCTGGTGATGAGGAATCATCTCCAGGGCCCCTTCTCCCAGTCCCCAGACACTGGGCCCCTTGCCTGTGTGACCTAGACCTTGTGATATTCAAAACCCCTGCACTGCACACAGGTCCTGATCTCGTGCACATGATCAGAAGCTCCTGAGGGACCAGAAGTAGGAGCAGGGAGGACAGGGGTCACCCAGGGGGTGTGTCTTCTCCCAGAGCCTGGCAGGAGGCTGGGTGGTGACTTGGGCCCACCAAGCTAACTCTTTAAGCCCCTGAGGTTCCTGAGCTGCTGTGTTTCAGGAAGTGGGGATTTTACTTCACATCAAGAGCATAAGGTAGCATCATGAGTGTCTTCCAAAGTGGACAAGGCAAAGGACTGCCCTGTGACTCCCCTGTGCTGTGAGTGTAACAGGAGGAGTTGGGAGGGCGTCCAATGCCCGCTGCCCTGGGCACACAGAAGCTTTAGCAGTGCCCATACCATTGGAGGGCCAGCTCGCCGTGCTCCAACCTCAACTCCTCTGGGCTTCTGAGTCTGCACATTGGCCACATGGCTGCACCTGGGCTCAGGTGAAGGTCTGAGCTCAACCACACAGCGCATGGCTGCAGAGTCACATCACTTCACTCTCGGTATGGTCCTTCCCTCCCTTCTCAAGGCTTGCCCCGGCCTTCTTGGGGGAGGGTGTATTTCCATATCACACATTCTGTGATCTCTGTGACCTTTCAGGCACATTTACTCCTGGCACGTTGGCCAAATGACAGGTCCTCCCTCTGAGACACCCGGGTCAATGCCCAATATCCACAAAGCTCCTGATCCAACAGAGCCTGCCTGCCTCCTCCCTCAGCACCTGAGCCACCTCCATCACCCATTTCCCACATCCATATCCACCTAGAGGCCCTAGAGGCCTCCACATGTGAGGTCCTAGAGGCCAGAGGCCAGGCCTTTAGTGGCCTAGGGCCCACACTACACTGGCACAGAAGGGCTCCATGCAGGCTTGTTGGACACTATAGGCCCAGATTGGTTTTGCAGGCACTCCCTAGCATTCAGAGTCCTCTTGGAATGTGAGCAGAGAAACAGCTCATTTCCCCCTGGAGAGCATGAACCCAAAGCCCCGGGTCCCCAGGTCATGCTCTCTGGCAGTCCCTAGCCCCGGGGGACAGCCCAGTCCTCTGCCCTCCTGCCAGGACCCTGCACAGCCTGCCATCCAGTCTCCTGGGGGGCATTTCAGTACAATGGGCTTGGCGGCCCCTCTGTTTCCCAGGCGGATGTGATGGCAAATAGCAGGCGCTTGGCATATCCTCGGGATTTCTGAGCATAACAGAAATGTCAGGCGGATTTTAATGAAAGGCTGTGTGCTTCTGGGGATTGACAGGCCGACACAGAATCCTAATTTTCAGATGGCTTGTTCTGAGGACTCTTGACACCCTGGGCCAGAGTTGAGGAGAGCCCCCCAAGTGCGCCTGGGGGGCCTAGTCCATCTCCCCCATTTGCAGTAGCCACCACCCCTCGGCTGACAGACTTTCCTTCCAGGTTCTGGCCACCGGTTCTGAGTCCTAATTTAGAAACCAAATTATTTCTCTTCCTCACCCGCAGCAGTTGGACGCCTGCCTTTTGCCTACACTTTGTGAACAACGTGTGGTGGAGGAGGCAGTGTCCCCTCCACTGACGTCAGAAGGGCTGCTGAGAGCGCAGCGGCAGCCCTGGGCAGGTGCCACAGGGTGGAGGGCCTGGGGCCAGGCGGCCATACTGGCTGTGGGAAAGGGAACTCCTGCTTCCTGGCCACCTCCAGATGTCATGGACTTTGACCTAAGGGCCAGGGTTGGGGGTCCTGGGGAAGGACACTCAGCAGGGTGGCCCTTGCCTTCATCAGTGAAACAGGTAGTCACCCCCTGTGGGCTGAGTGCCTCACCCTCTGATGTGAGCTTCCCAGGCTCCTTCTGGGCAGGGCAGCTCTAGGTGCTAGAGACAGTACTGAGCTAGACAGGAAGGACTTGGGGTGGACATCAGGGCAGGCTGGAGGGACTGAGCCACCCACATTGCCACCATCCCCCTTTGCAGAGCAAATGCAAGCCCCTACAAGTCTCCTCCCTCCTGACTTGATCATCCAATCCCTGCTCCCAGGAGCTAAGTCTGCTAGGAGAGAGGCAGACCTCACTGAGTAGACCACTAAGTAAAATGAACCCAGCTGTGCAGAGGAGAGCTGGGGTGGGGGGGGGGGTGTGATTCACACCAGGACTGAGCCGGGCTCCTGGGGAATTAGAGGCTGGAGCTCCCACAGTCTGCTGGCACTTGAAAGGGACCCAAGGTGTGAGGGAACTTCAGTCTCTATGCCATCCTTCTCCCAGCCTCACTCAGGCTTCCAGGCCTGGGTCAGCTCTATCTCTCTGGCTAAGCAGGGGACATGAATGGGCAGCTCCCAGACTATAGTCTGGCAAGTCCAGTCACAGAGAAAGAAAAAAGAGAGATGCTCAGGCTGGGGATCCACACCCACTGCCATAGGTCCTCTCCCCTCCCTAGGGTCTTAGCATCACCAGCCTGGTGAGGCCTCTGGGTGATTCTTCATTCTAAATCCTTTCCTTTTAAGGGGCTGAACCAAAGCTTGGAACTCACAGCCAAGAATTTTACTGAGAAACCTGAGCCCCTCTTAGGGGCAGCACAATCAGAGAAGGCTGCCTGGAGGAGGTTGGGACTGTTAGGCCTCCACAGGGGATAGGATTCAATGAGGGCATCAGGCAAGGAGGCAGTCCCAGTGCAGGGACTGAGTGACAGAAGAGATCAGGCCAAGAACCCCAGGGCTACCTGCCTGTCGGGCAGGAAAGCATGGGCAGACCCAGTGTGAAGTCTGGGAAGCTTCCTCTGACTCCACAGGACAGCAGAGAGCAGGCAAATGTGCTCTGAAGGGTGCAGAGGTCCGAGCTGATAAAACCAGTCCTGACCAGTTCACCCACCAACAGGTCTAAGGGGACATGGGAGCCACCAGTCCAGAATCAGACTGAAGGGATTCTTCAGTGGATAAAGTTCACGGTCACTGCCGGAGGCAGCTGGTGGGGGAGAGAGGAAACCAAGCATCAAGTCACATTGGCTCTGGATGTCTAGAATGTACTTAGGACCCTGAAGCCCCACCCCACCCTCGCCAGGGCTCTCCTCTGGATGACGTTCCTGTTACTCACTCGCCCAGCCTCCTCCCTGCCACTCACCCCTTTCCTGTCCTGCTCTGGCCACCAAGCCTCCTTTCCAATCCTCGAATGCACTGGGCTCCCTCCCAGACTACTCTGCCTGCCAGCAGTGCTCTGGGCTCCAGGCGGCTGGCCTCCTCCTCCTGCCCTCCCTCTCCACGCACAGCTCTCCCGCAGGATGCCCTGGCTCCCGCGGCTGGGTTGGCTCCCCACCTCCATTCTCAGGACGTTCTGTGGGGTCCCTTAGGCCCCTCACCATTCTGGGGAGCAATGTGCTCATTTGGGCTATTGTGTATTTGCCACACCTGCCCTTTGTTCCCACTTGACCACGAGCACTTTGAAAGCAGGGCCCGTGGTAATTCCCAGGACACAGCCCCAGTCTGGCACTTAGTCCATGGTTACCACCAGCCAAGGGGGTGAGTGAATCGATGAGCAATCCAGGCCATGATTCACACGGGGCTGTGCCAACACTCATCAGGAATGACCTCTGTCTCTAGGTCTGTCCCCGCCACCAGATGGGAGGCACCCTGTGCACTGCAGGTTCTGACTCCCAGTGTCCCCAGGATGTAGTACTTGAAGCATCTGTCATTGAGACTGGCTGACTGACTAGGGAAGGGAGCGTAAAGGAGTGAGTCCCTGTCCTCTTTCCCTTGCCCCTCCCCCACAAGGCTACAGGTCCTCATCGCTCAGCCCTCCTCAAGGAGAGGGTGCCAGGGAGCATGGCAGGAGGTACTCCCTGAACCACCTCTTGAGCATTGCAGTTCTAAAACCTACACACTGAAGCTCCACATATAACCCCAAAGAGGAGCCGAGATCAATGTCCTGGCCTATCGACAAAACCTTCCTCCGCCGTAATGCAGATATTTTTCACATTTTTATTGTGTTCATGTATGTTGATTCATAGCAGTTTTGTCAATAAAAACACACCACACAAAGTCTCACAGTAAAACTGTCACCAAAAATTATTTATGGCTATGATAACAGCAAATTATATATTGAAGGAGATTTGCGGTCATGGGTAGGATAGAGGGTGCTGGCATTGTGGGCTGAGAGGAAGACCCCTCTAAACACCTGGGTCACCTGGCTGCCTCCCCTCCGGCCCACCCTGCCTGCCCCCTTGGAGGACCAGCTCCAGCTCAGGTCCTGCTCCCAGGTCTGGTGGGAGGTGACATCATGGATAGAGTCAACACTGACCAACAGGAGGAATGGGAGCAGTCCAGTTAGACAAGTGCCCACAGAGAGAGGACAATTTTTCACCTGGAAAGCCAGGAAAATATCTTCAAGGAAAATGACAACTGGGCCACCTCTGGAAGATCAGGTGGGTTTCAAATACTCCAGAAGAAAGAAACAGTGCACAAAAAAGCTTGCAGACAAGAAAATGCTTACCATGTTTCTGAAACAAGGCGGCCACATGCTTAGTACCCTCAGCACACGATCCTGCATGAAGGGATGCTCGGGAAGACCCTAGATCAACAAGCACCTGCAGAAGCCTGTGCTTCTTGGCAGATGGTGACCATCCGCTGATCTATTCAATCAATAAAAGTGTTTTTATATGATTTCTTCCTTGGAAAATTTACTCCCTGTTTTTGGTATTTCAGGGGCAAAGTATAAATTGTGGAGGTGGCACAAACTATAAAAACATGCTTTTCTTTTAGACTATAAATGTGCCAAGAGGTGGTGCAGGGGGCCGGGGGCTGGGGGGAACCTTAGATCCCTAGTGGTTGCTGCCTGTCGTTACAGACAATAATCGGTGGGCATGGGCAGGAGCAGTGGGCGGGCTGCGTGCTGGTCCTGGGTAAATGGCGCCCGGGCAAGCCAGGGGCGGAGAAACTGGTGGGGAGTGGAGGAGGGGGCAACTTCTCCAGAGCCATACTTGCTATTTTGGGCAATTAACAAGGAGGCAGGGATAATTTTTTTTTTTTTTTTCCTGGAATGTCTGCCTGGGGGTCAGAAATTTATACTTAACATCAATTGGTTGGGTAAATGGGAAAGAACGCATTAAAAAAAAAAATCAGTGGAAGATTTCTGCTCCACACCAGCAGCCCTTTTCCTGCACATCTTTCTCTTTATGCGGTTTTGTCTCAGTGATTTGAGCATGTTCTAATTTTGTCATTCAAGCCATCTGACTTTCACTGCTCTATACAAACAAAACCTAATTTAGTCTGAGATGTTTTAAGTCATAACAATGACGGATGGCCAGGGTTCAGGTGTGGTGGAATATTTAAATACCTAGTCTATATTTTTCTGATATAAAGACAGGCAGCTTTTTGTACTCTGATTAATTATGATTTTGCATTTCAGAAAAAAAATAGCTTTTTCTATTCTACATTATTAATTGGTTATTTAATTAGGAATTCTCCAAGCTTCAGATGTTGGGAAGCTAAATCTGTGAGTGGGTTTAAAAAAAGCCGAGCTCTATCCTGTTGCCTTTTTGTATCTTATGAAGGTCACAATAAGACGTGATTGTTTGGCATAGCGGCAGTGAATTATGCCACCCAGGCAAGCTTTTAACCTATGTGCCTTCACTCTGAGTGAGACACACGGGCATGTGCTCTCTTTAAACCGTTCTCTATTGAAGAGGATTCAATCACCATAATGAATCTGAGGCCAGGCAGCAATCTTCCGCACTGAAAGAATTTCTAAAAGATTGTAGAATTTGTAAAACGAACAGCTCACAGACTAAATGGCTGTGTGGGTGAATCAATTATTGCAAGGCCCCGAGTAGTCATAATATTTAGTACATATCATAGAGTGTTTCAGGTACAATAAGATATGCTCGTTTTTCCCTGCTCCTGCTGCAAGTGGTACCCAACGCCTGCAAACAAGCCCAGCCGATCCGCAGCATCCCGGGAGAGCCGGGTCAAGTTGAACGCGACGGCGCGCACATCCACTCGAGAGCGTGGGCACGTGCTTGGGCGAGGAGGGGCTGCCTGCCTGGGGAGGCCGCGGTGGGGGCAGCTGCCGTGTCTCCTGCCAGCCTCGCCACAATCCCATCAAGTCCGCTTCCAAACCCACAGAGATGCTAAGTTGCCAGTTCTCTTTTTTTAGAGCCTGGTTTTGAACCGTTTCCTTATTAATACAATAATTATTTTTCCCTGACAGCACCATTTATAACCATCTACTCTGTGTCCAACTAGCCCTGTTTTCATTAATCAGTGGGCATGGAGACGACTGTCATCACCTCTCTGGATTATGACTTATCGGCCTCATGCAGGCTCCTTTCGGGTGGACCACAAATCAGGTGAGGATGGAGCTTTTCTGGCTGCCTGGTGGGAAAGCTGCTCACACACAGGCCTCGGCTCTGTCTGAAGACCTTGACTTTAGGGAAGGGTATCCAGGGAATCCCAAGGAACTCAAGAAAGACTGTTTTCACAGTGCTTTCAAAGTCATAAGACAACCATCATTGGGAATGTAAACTAGTACAGCCATTGTGGAGAATAGAAGGGAGGTTCCTCAAAAAAACTGAAACTAAATCTACACATGATCTAGCTCTCCTACTACTGGGTATATATCCAAAGGAAATGAAATGGATGTATCAGAGATACCTGCACACCCATGGTTAGCACTATTCACAACAGCCAAGAGATGGACCCAGTGGGTCCACTGAGGACAGAGGGACAAAGAATAATAGAATACTATTCAGCCACCAAAAAAGAATGACATCCTGTCATTTGCGGCTGCATGGATGGAATTGGAGGTATGTTAAGACATAGAAAGACAAGTACCGCATGTTCTTACTCACATGTGGAAGCAAAAAAGTTAATTTCATAAAAATTGAGAGTAGAATGGTGGTCTCCAGAGCCTAGGAAGGATGGGGAAGATGGAAGGAGTTCAGATAGTGGTACCAAAACACAGCTGGATGTGGGAATGAATTCTAGTGTTCTATAGCACCCTATAGCAGTAGAGCGATTATGGCTTATAATTTGTTAAATATGTTATTAAGAACTAGGAGAGAAGAGTTCAAAGTGTTCCAACACAAAATCATAAATGGTTATGCTATTTATCCTGATTTGATCATCACACATTTATCACATGATCATGCTGTACCCCACAAAGTATGTACCATTGTGTATCAACTTAAAATCAAATTTAAAAAATTGTAAGATAGGGAGTACCCCACTCCTTCAAGCATTGTGGGAGGGTTGGGTGGAATCCAAGGGGAACTTAACAAAATCATGGTATTATTAGGCTCAAGTCTCAACTACAGGAGTTCTAGAGGAAACCTACCAAGCCAAGGCAGTGTTAAAGATGCATGTTGCAAGGACTGACATTGAGATGAGGTCGTTTGTTGGCTGTTTGTAGAAAGAAGCTGGGATATCCTTGAAGTCCCTTTAATGAAACATCTCAGATGCTTCTGTTAGCACTGCAACCCCTACCCCGCCCATTAGCAATCTGCCCTAGAAGAGAACACAGTATCTGGTGTTCCAGGTTCTCAAAACCTCAGATACAGCATGTCTCTGTGCCCTTGACTTATGCTCCCTGGAAAAATCTTTCCACATTGAGGCCCACGAAGCTACAACTGTATCTTCAGAGTGTAGAAACATCTGGTTCATGGTGAACCTTAGTATGACTTTGGCCCTGAGACTGCTCATTTGGCACAAAAACTCTGATGCTTTGAGTGGCTTGCTATTCTCAGCTGGCAAGGAATTTTTAAAAAAAAATCCCTCATGTTGTTCTAACTCCTTGCAGATTCTTCCTCCTGTGAACCTCACCTATGAGCACCCTTGATTAAACAGAATAGAAAAGTTACATTCTTTCTCGAAGTTGGGCTGGTAGACCACAGAGCCAAGATTCAAGCATGGGTCTCTGAAGCCCCTTTCTCTTCCCTACAGTGCATTTCCTGACTGGGTGCCTCCTCCTTAGCCAGTTCCTCCCTGGATCACCCAGGAACCTATGAATCATTCCCAGAGAAGAAAAGATGTTCTCTTCCTGGATAAGCCCAGAGCAGAGTTTCCAAGTAGCTTGCTCAAGCAGCAGCAAATGGGTCAGACTATTTCCAAAACATCCTCTCAATGGCCTCATTCCAATACTCCACTGTTGGAAGAGGAATCAATAAAAGTAGCTTGGAAAGCTACATAGCAATAAGACCCACATGAATAAAGAATATCAAGTACTGAGGAAGAAATTAACAAAAAATATGTCCATAAGCTTTACAGGGAATATTATAGAACTTTATCGAGAGCTTTTAAAGAAGTCTTAACTCAGTGGAGTGATATACCATATTCATGGATTGGGAAGTTGAACATGGTATAGATGTCAATTTTCTGCAGATGGATCCATTGACCAATGTTATTTCATTTAAAATCCCAACAGAAACTTGTTAAATGAAATGGAAGAATGGGGAGGCAAGAATAGCCAGAACTCTTCTTAAGATGAAGTGTATCAAGGAAATACTTGCCATTACATCTCAGGACTTACTGTGAACCTATAGTAAAATACAGTGAGGTATTAAGGCAGAGGAAAATAAATCAACCAGATAAATAGAAAGCCTAGAAATAGAATCTCACTCTAAGGTATAATATTCAGTATATGAAAAAATTTAGGTCACATCAGTGGGGGAAGGACAAAAAAAAAATGTGCTCATTGTTGAGTAAGTGAAGCTGAAAGATGATTAGCCATTTGAGGAAAGAAAAAAAAATGTATCTTCTTATCATGTTGACAAATCAAATCCAGATGGATTAAAGACTTAAATATTAGAACCAGAACTTGAAAATTCTTGGTAGAAAATGTATCCAAATATCATTTAGACCTTGGGGCAGGAATAGATTTCCTTAAAAAGACATCAATAACTATAAAGAAAAATATTAATACAATCATTCATGTTAAAATTAAGAACTTTGTGTTTATCAAAAGATACTTTCAAAAGTAAAAAGACAAGTCATAAGATACTTGCAATATGTACAACTAAAACTATGAATAGTACATATCCATAATAAAAGCACACAAGGGACATGAATATGCATTTCACAGAAGAATAAATAAATAGGACCAATATGTTTATAACTAATAGAAGATCAACATCATTGGTGATCAGGGAAATGCAATCAAGACCATAATGAGAGATGATTTTATACTTATTTAATTATCATCTAACAGTCAAATAATACCAGGTGCTGGAGAGGATATGGATCCATGTGATCTTTTATATGTTGTTGGAGAAGCAACCACTTTAAAAAATCATCTTGGAATCAGCTCCTACAATTGACTATTCTCAGCAATTCTAATCCTGGATATATAGAACCCAGAGGCAATCCTGCATGTTTATAAAAAGAGTAAAGTGCAAAAATGTTCATAACAGCAGTTTATATATCAGGACCCCAGAAACAACTCAAGTGTCCATTCACAGGAGAGCAGATAATTAGTATTTTCACTCAAAGGAACACTTTATGGGAACACTACATACCAGTGACCAATATACAGATGCAACAGTATGAAAAAAATCTTAGCTATATAAGATTAATTGCTAAAGTAAGCCACAAACGGTCATACACAAGATGGCACCCTTCTAAAGTTAGAAACAACCGAACAAAAATATATGCTTGTGGGAATGCAATGTAGACATAATAAAATAGATCCAAGGAGAGCAAAATATTGACAGAGAATTGAGAAAATGGTTCTCTTGGGGACAAAAGGAGGTGGGGATACAGGGAGTTGGGTAGATTATTAAGTTCTTAGTTTGTGTTTGGAGTGGTGGGCTCATGTTATTGAAATATCATTTAAGTGGTAACACCACATATGGGCCACACGCAGAGCAAGGGTGAGTGTGTAAGAACCAAGGATGATGATAAATCTGCTCCACGTACTCAGATCTAACCTGTCAAAAGCACACGTGCATTGACCTGGCAATTTCACTCGTGGGGATGCGTCCCAAAGAAAATAAACAGGCTTGTGTGCAAAGAGCTGTGCACAGGCTGGTTAGACCTATGTTGTCTCCCTAGCAGGAAACCAGGAAGAACATTAATGCCCGACCATGGAAGACTGGCTAAATAAACCCATGGTACCATCGTGTGATGGAATATTAAGAAGTTTCAAAAAGTAGTGTGTCATTTTGTGCATAAGTACACTGGGGAAAAGAAAATAAAATGAAATGTGGCAGAAAATCTACAACTCTGAGAGTATAGTGGAATTACAGGTGATTCTTTGGCTTTTTTTTTTTTTTTTTCATCTTTTTTACCATCTATGATTAGGCTATCCTATCATTTCTAAAGGTATATTTAAGGGCATGGTACTGCAGTTTGATATGAGAAAACCAGTTATTATTAATAAGACTCTTTCTGATATTGGAAGAATTTCTTCCTCAGTTGGGCAAGGAGGACACTTTCTAATATTTTAACTTTTCATATTTTACACGTTGAAATAAAATGTTTATTGTAGAAACCAGGACAATAGAGAAAAACATAAATAAATACCTGAGAAGCCTTCCACCCAATATAGCCTTTCTTCCTTCTGGCCCCTTTCTCCAAAGTAGATGATAGAAATACAGGCCCTCTGCTAAGCTTCATCACACTTATGGGGATGATTAACTGAATGTATAGTTTGACTAGGGTTTAGTATCTAGGTATTGGTCAAACTCAAATCTACATGATGCTTTGAAAGTACTTGTTAGATGTGATAAGTAATTACTGTGAGTAAAGCAGATTACCCTCCACACTGTGGGTGGGCCTCATCTAATCAGCTGAAGGCATTAAAAGAAAAGACAGGTTCTCTGGGAAAGAAGGAATTTTGCCTCTAAACTGCCTTTGAACTTGAACTGTAACATCAGTTCTTCCCTGGGCCTCTAGCCTGCTGGACTGCTCTGCTCGGCAGAATTTAGGACTTGCCAATTACCATAATCAAGTAAGTGAACTGTTTAAAATCTTTCTTTCTGTCTAAATTCACACATACACATGTGTATGTGTGTGGTATGTGCATGTGTGTCTGTGTGTGTGTACCTCCACCCTACCAGTTCTGTTTATCTGGAGAACCCTGGCTAATACAGACTAATACAATTACATATATTTGCACTTGGAATTTTTTTTACAACAGGATATTCACATTTTATTTTCACATAACCTTGAACACATCATGAGTGTTAGCCAATGTTATTTTAGGTTTTTAAAAACCTTCTTAATGATCATATATTTTTATGATTTTTAACCAGTTCCCTTTTGCTGAACACTTGAACTGTCCCCCGCTTTTTCACTATTGTAAGTAATGATGCAACTAACAGATTATGAACATGATCTTTACATCGATGATTCAGCTCTTGCAATACTGATGGACTGATAGATTGATTGTGCTGGGATGGAACCCGGCCTCATGCATGCTAGGCAAGCGCCCTACCACTCAGCTACATCCATGGCAACTTTTTTTTTTTTCCTTCAGTGTAGCCAGGAGACAAAGGACTCAGGAGACAGGGCCTGGAATCTAGAACTGGTTTGACTGTGTCCTGTGGGTTGCTCCATCTCTCATGGCCTCTGGGTTGACTTACATTATTTCCAAGAGTGTTTCCAGTCACTAGTTCAACTTATGAGTGACATCACCAGCCCTTTTTATTTTGTTTTGAGACAGGGTCTTACTAAGTCACCCAGACAAGGCTCAAACCTGGAAGCCTCCTACCACAGCCTCCCAAGTCACTGGCCCTACAGATTAGTGTTCTTGCCCTGGGCTTCTTAAGGTCCATTCTTTCTTGGTCCCCAGGTGTCACTGAGCTCCACACCTCTACCCAGGCTTCTCCATCTGAACTGCCCTCGGGTCGCCCAGCTGCCCAACCAGAAAACAAGGGATGATCCTCACTATTTGTTCCCTTGTGAGTCCACCAGTGAGTCCTGTCAGTTCTGAGTCAAAAATACATTTAAAATTTGTCCCGTTATCTCCATCAGCCTCATCACCCTCTCCTGAGGCTGGCGGTAACCTACTTGTCTACCTGCTCCCATGCTAGGCCTCCCACAGTCAGTTCCAAAGGGAGTGGACCTAGTGGTTTCCTTTAAACCAGAGTCAGATCCAGTCATAGCCCTGTTTGGAACCCTTCCTGTTCCAGAGAATGAGCCTTTCCAAGGCCAGCAAGGCCCTGGTGACTTTCCACCCTCACCCAGGGCTCTCTTCCTCGTGCCTTGCAGTCCAAACTCACCAGATACTCCCAGGATCTTGGGTCCCTTGGCTGGCTTCTCTTCCCGGGAACTCTCCGCAGCTTGCTCCTCCTCATCCCTGGGTCTGGTCAATCGTTGCCTCCTCCAAGGTCTTTCCTGATCCCACCCCCACCCCTTGTTTCTCCAGGTTCATTTTGTATTTATGTTGTTTTCCTCACTAGACACTAAAGTTCCATGAATTTAGTGATGAGACCTGACTCACACATCAATCACATAATAGGAACTCAATACAGACTTTTGAATAAATGAAATATTTCTCCCTCAAACAGTGTTAGAAATCCAAACCTGCAGAAGCAGCGATCTACCTCCCAGGGCAGAAAAGTCACCTAGGCAGGCTCCGGCCTCTTCCCAGCTCCCTCTGGTGAACAGTCAGACTTTCCGCAGCAGGAAGAAGGCAGAGGTAAAGTGTGTGCTCTGGTGGCAGGAGATAAATTGCTCACACCCTCTCCAAAAACTCAGTCCTGTTCCCCCAGGACCTAATTACTAGCCATACATAGCAGGTGTGCAGGCCTTCGTTTATCACGCAGGCTAGGCAGGATGGAGGGTCGGACACTCTGGCTTAACATTCCTGGGGAACCTGATGGGCAGCCACAGGCAAGGACTGAGGCTGCACCGCCCCTAGGTTTCCTTGGGCAGTCAGTGAAAGTAGAAAAGGAAAGAAAGGAGGAGGAGAAGGCAGAAGAACAGGAGAAAGAAGAGGAAGAAGGTGAGGAGGATGGGAAAAAAGAAGAGGCGTAAGAGAAGAGGAGGAAGAGACTGGCATGCTGGTCGGGACTTCTGAGGATCAGCTGAAATAGGACAGAAGAGGCCCGTGCGCAGCAGAGGGGAAGGCCAGGTGCACAGGTCCAGGCTCTGAGCCTCTCCCTCCACCAAATCTACCCATTCTACCTGGGCCACCTGAAGTTTGCCCTCTTTGCTTCTCCTCAAACACTAACTCGAAGGGGCCTTGGGAAAGCTCTTCCCGCTCTGAGCCTCCTTTCACCTGAAGGTCCTCTGGGTCTTCAGCACACAGGTCTCTAGGAGGATGGGGACAGAAGAGAAAAAGGCAAGATCACTCAACCAGTGACCTGGGATCAAAGCAAACATCCCTTAAAGACCAAGGAAATGTGTCTGCGCCCACTACAGATCAAAACCAGCGTTCACCCTCCTCTGTTGAAGCCCTTCCAACTACAGTGTTCCATCACGGCCATCCAGCTCTCCACATGGGTCTATCCTGATTTTTTCGCAAATAAAGAAATGGCTCAGAAAAGTAGGATAACTTGCAGAAGTGTTGGTCAGCTAGGAAGGGGCAGAGCTGGGGTGTGACAGTGGGTCCCCTGGACCCCCGGTCAACACCCACCCTCTGGGTCCTGCTCCAAGGGGACGTGCTACGGATGAGCATCCAAACCAGAGTTCTCACAGAAAGCTTTCAGTGCTCAATGGAGAAGTCTGTCCATGGTTCCAAAACATGACACTCCCCTAAAAGGCCCCTTCATGTTCTCTCTGACAACAGCAAAGAAACAGAAAGAAATTCCCCTATGGGCATGAGAATGAGACTCCCCCCAAAGAACACATGCAAGATAACCTTTCATGAAGGCAGTTGTCAGTCACCAGCTTGGTCCCCTCTCCCAGAGACTTGCTCCGAGAAATGTATACAGCACTGTTCCCTTACAATTTAGATGTTGTTGAAGCCAATGTTTTTCTTTTTCCTCCTGAGAAATTCTTAACATTGCTCCCATTACATGCTTGGGCCCTTAGCAGTGAGATCCCCAGGTCCTTAGCTGCCCCCTCTCAAAATGCACACTCTATACATTTGTTTACGTGGAGCTGTGGCGCTGTCTTGATTGCACAGCAGTACAGCTTGCTGATGAGGTTTGCCGTTGACATTTCCACATTAGCTGGCTTTTGTCAATTGTGGCAGCCTAAGAAATTCTATCTTAAGGGCTGCTCTTTATTAAATTTGCAAGATACAAAACTGTGACTGACAAATAGTCTCCTTTCCCTTTGCAAATGCATAAATAACGGTCAGCAACCCTAAAGTCATTAGAATGTGCTCTCAATTTAAACAAAAATCGCCAAGGAGTGTTACAAGGATTGGGGTGTCCGACATTTGGCTGAACAAAACATGTTCTTGGTATTTTTCAACAATTTTCAGCATGCAGATCTTTGGGGGATTCAAATGGGGGAGAGGGCGCAGAGGGGAAAAGGCATTTACATGAACCTCCTTGTTCTAGGTTTTACCAAACTTTGTCACAGAATCTTCTGTGTGCAACTCTTTTATGCTATCAGTGACATAATTCCTATTTTTTCCCCAGCCATTATATATGATAAATAAAACAATGCTCTGAAAACACTGAGATCTCTCATCAATGTCATTGTGAAAAGGGCCCAGATAAATGAGTCCTGGAATCACAGGCAGATGACATGGCTGGCCATGTATCATCTTCTATGTATTGAACGTAGTCTTTGTAAAGATAGAGCGGTAATAAAGAGTGGTATTGTGTGCTCTGAAAGGCTGTGTGGGTCTATGCATGACTAATCTGTCTTTCTGCATTATTTTATTCAATCTTCTCTGACTTTATGCCTTTGACATTTTTGCTACACTCAGTAAATTTGAGTGAATAGGCAATTTTAAAGAATTTTTATAGGGCTTCAGAGAAGTCATATGCAGACTGTATCTTTGTTCAAATTTAACAGTTTAAATATTTCCTTTGTCTAGGGTGCAGAGTAATCTTTAGACAAAAAAAATAAATAAATGAAAGAATGCTTTAACCTTAAGATTTTAACAATGTTTCCTGAAACAGTTCAATTATTTAAAGAAGAAAAAAAAAATAATAGCAGGCTCATAATCAAGGAGCTGCCCAACTTTTTTTATCATTATTATAAACAGAAGACTGGCCATACTGAAGATAAAGACATTTCTTCTTTTTCCAGAACCCAGAGATGCAGATGATGAAATTAAAAGGGGTTATTCTGACCGTAGAGTTCAGATGGCCTCACTCCAGCTTTGCCCACTTTTTCTGACTTTGCTTTGCCAGGGTAATTGTCTGTCTTCACTGTATGTCTTTAATTTACTGTGTATCATCATATCACTATCTAATCTATAACACTAGTTTGGCTAGGCACTACAGTTTAAATAATTTATATCACAGAGAGGCATGTAATATGGAAATAAAGAATTATTTCCTTTGCTGAATCGGGTAGCAGTCCCCACCTGAAGCATATCAGACCACTACATTTCAAGAGACTCACTCCCTTCTATTTAGGTTGTTTAATGATTCGGAGAAAAACTGGGATTACTTGATAAAACTGTTTGGGATAGCAGGTGCTATCCTCATAGTTTGAGCTTATAAATACTTTTTAAAAGATTATTGAAGTATTTAAAGTGAACCTAAACTTCAGATGACCCCATCCTGATGGATTCATATACCTAATCACACTTTACAGAATCTCTAAGCAAAACGCAGTCCATTTATTTCATTTTTTAAATGAATCACTCTGTAAGCCCACATCTAACAGGGTGACTGAAAACTTATGTTTAAGTACCTTCAAGGAGCTTTCCCGAAATTGGACCACAGGATTCCCTCAAGTGGGAAGCTGGTTCTCAGTGAGAAATCTGGGATGACTGCTAATTCACAGGTTCTCCCTGTCCAGTGCAGTGGAGCACTTGGGCCCACATTCTGGAGCAGGGTAGAGCTGGGTCAACGGCAGAAGGCAACTCTCCTCCCGGCGTCTGGGGAAAGCAAAGGGCTGAGTTGTTAGCCCTGGCCTCTTGCAGGACTGAGTTGGCCTGCATGTACCCTCACTGCCTCTGGTGGTGGCTGCCTACCTCCCTGCTCAGCAGGTCTTTCAGCAGGGCAGGTGACGGGCTTCTGAGAGGAAGCAAAGGCGTTGATGTACCAGTAATCCTAAGAGCAGTTGCTGGTGACACACTGCAGGGGAAAGCTGCGATGGGGTGAGAGCATGGTCCCTCAACAATCTCCTTCCCTGAAAGCAGGAACTTGCATGAATTGCAAGAGGCCCCGGAGTCAAATCATGGTTCCCATACAGGGAAGTCATCGGTCATCACCAGCTCTGGTGGTGTCCCCACCATGAACGCTGACTGGAAGACAGCTTACATCTTGCAGAGAACTCATGGTGATAAATGTACAGGTCCAGTGTGTGGGGCTGAACATTTCTGTCATCATCTAGCAGGGAATGTGCCCTGGATGTATCATGGCTGGGTTTGTGACTTCTGCCTCGTAAATGGATAAACACTTCACATCTCCATGTAAGACTGAAACATGAATCCCCTATCTTTTTTCATAGCAGACACAAACAAATACTACTTTTTATCACTGCAAAGCACTTGATGTAAGTTCATTAAAATGAAAGATTAGAGAGCCCCAAATGTAGGATAATATGATTCATGTATAGATCCCTGATAACAGATGTGGTTTCTATTATTTTCCTACCACATAAAGGACTAATCCTGCTCCTGCAGGAAGAGTTACCTTCCTCTTTATGAACCATTTTCATAAAACTGAATAAACAACAAACACATCCATGATTAGCAATGACAGTTCCCCATTGATTTATTTGACTCACATCCGAAGGAGAGGTCTAGTTGCAGGTCTGTCTCTGCACATTTTCATTAAATAATAAAACTTTGAAAATGAAATGATCCACCATTTCCAAAAGAATAAAAAATAATATGTTCGGCAACTTAAAGAGATCTTACCAATGTTACCAAGCAGGGCGTAGAATTTACATTTTTAGAACCCTGGTCCTTAAAAGTGAAGCAGTAGAGGAGAGGCCCTCTCACCGGTATGCTTTTTAAGCCCAGCCTGAGCTCTCTATGCTTGAGAGCATCTTATGATGCTGTAACTAACCTCAAACCTGGAGCAGCAGGGGGGCAACAAACCTCAGAATACAGCAATGTCATGCTTTACAGGCACTCTCTCAGCAACAGCATGAATGAGGGGGGAAATTGGTTGCCTAGGAAACCCTCCAGTTCTGGTAATTATTACTGTAACTGACTGCACACCCCACCTATAACAGAAATGAATAATAATTTATAATCGCTGACTGGCAGCTTTCTGTCTGTGCCTCTGCTCACCACTGCTACCTACTGGCGTGCAAAATTAGCTACAAGCAAACAGTGGGCTAGGCCAGAGAGAAAAACCACCAGCAGAAAGAACATTTAAAGAAATCTTCCCCATCTTTCTCCACCAGGTTCTGAATATAGTTCAAGTAAATTGCTGCTCGATCAATAGAGCAAAAATGAAAAGTGCTTTGTGTTCGTCTACACAATGGGGGCTGAACAATCTAATGGAAGTTGGTCATCTCAATTAAAAGCAATTTCATATTGTGACATGAGCTAGACCAAAAGAAGATACTTAATAAGGTTAACAGAAGCTAAATAACAGCATATATCTTAATGACCCCAAATATACGACTCACAAGCTATTTAATAGTATAGAATTTGATACTAAGCAAAACTGCTATAAATAAAATCCTATCTGGTAGTTTTGATCAATTAAACTACATAATTAACAAAGATGGTCCATTTATCTTAGGTTGTCTAATTTGCAGTACAGTGTTAAAGTACCTCTACTGGAAGACTAGTTTGTTTAGAAATTAGAACATTCACAGTGATTTACTGGATTTGATTTAAAAGACACAGCAGGAGTTGGCAAAATTCACATATCATGGGGTTAATGTGGGTTAGAATGTAGCTATTTGTAATACAAAAATATTGCATACCAAATACACACATCTGATTTCTTTTAATCCTAGTTCATCTTTTTTGCAGAAGTCATTAGTTTGCTAAAATAAACAACAAAAACAGCTGCATTTGCCACTATTAGGACACAGAAATCTGCCATTTTCAAATTTCCAAAGCAAGAAAATGCCGCCTGGGTAATGAATCAAGCACTGGTTTCTGAAAGGGTATCCACTGACTGATGGCTCCCACAGCGACACCTTTAGGATGGGTATTTTCACGGAAGTCAACCAGTTCTGGTTTGCAGCCACCATATATTCAGGCTGCACAACTCACTAGCTGTCTGTTCAGGACATTTCAAAGTCATTTGAGTTCTTTTGGTTCAAGTGGGCAGGTTACTGAAGCTAGGTTAAGTATTTCAAAGATGGAGGGTGTGAGGAATAATAACAGTGAAACTCTCAACTCCTCCGTGGGGCAGTCCATACTTAGCCTCTGAGAACCCCCAAATCCTTTAGGGTTCTGGAGATTTACTGGCATGATGAAGATTCCCTAATCAGCCTGGTATTAAGCATCATGGAATTACCCATATCAAGCCCTAATGAGTTAATTACATTGTAACATAAAAAGTAATTTTGTAAAAATATCTTAGTTTTGAAACCAATCTAATATAAGAGTGATCATACATATGTTTGAGTTTCCTACACCATACATAATTTCAGGTACAGATATTGAATACTTATACCACCTTGCTTTTCAGAAATCAACAGATTTCCAGAAATTTTTCTTATTCTTCAGATGTTTTTGCGCAGTTCTAAAACTTATGTTGCCTTGACTTATAGTCTTGCTAAAGGACCCACACACAGCCTAAGGATGAGAACACCAACATGTAGAGTAGACGGCTGCAGGCCTCGGGGAAGCCTGTGCAAGTCAGATCAGGCTCCACATTTTCAAACGGATTCAAGTTTCGAGCAAGTATTTGCAAATTTCACTTTTCTGAAGAGGTTTTGAGTGCTGCTCCTTGGTTACACCTCAATTAGCTCCTAACAAGTGCTCCTTGAAAGATTTCTAATAACTGTAAAAGATTAAACTTACTCTTTTAGCATCTGCGACGAGTGGATCTAGGCTATACACTGAGAAGAGCAAAGGCTTCCCTAAAGCACAAAAATTTTGTTTTTATTAAAATTTTCACCAACTGAATCATTCCTCCCTTGTGAATAAGAGTCATCACCAAATCATCACTGACAGCCGGCTCTTACCTCCAGTCTAGCTTCCAAGCCCCACATACACATTGGTAAAAATATCTCAGATCCCAAGAAAGTACTTTGAGTCTCTAAAAATACATGTTTCTGATAATAGACTGTTATTACTTAAACATAATCAAAACCCTGAGTAGGTTCTAATTTTACTAGCTCTGTCCCCAGTACTAGGATATTTCCATCTGACAAATCATATTGATCTATAATCCTACCTACATGCCTTCTCTGACATGAAGTAGGGGCCAGTGACTTCAAGCTTGGACTCTCTGATGGCACTTTTGGTATTCTCCTTTGACCTGCCCACTTGACCTACCTTCCCAATTAAGTAAGATAGATGACTTGAAGTCAATATAATACCTTCTTTAGGATTTGGCACAGTATTTTGCACCATAAAAATGCTCAAGTATACTATAGACAATGTACTCTGCCAGCCCTCATGCTACTGAATCTCTAAAAATGTTGGACAAAATACAACGTGTATCTTCTCAAATACGGAGCCCCACTTGCAAGAAAAAAACAGAAATCACCAGTGGCTCAAAAAAAGAAAGAGAGAGAAAGGAAAGACAGGAAGGCAGGAAAGAAGGAAGGAAGGAGCTAAAACTGTTGGCATCAATTAGAACTGTCATTCTGGGACCTAAATAAAAAGTTCATGTTTTGAAGGCTATAGGAAATAGGAGGTGACAATGTAGGCACCACTAAAGATTTGACTAATCAAACTAAGATCATACATAAAGACTGGACTTGACAGAGTACAAGTTTAGGAAAAAAATTTTTCCACTATCATAAGAAAATAGCAAGGAAACTTGTTTGTATCCATCTGAACTCTAAATAGGGCAGGTAAAGGTGGGGTCTCCTCTTGGGATAAATAGTTGTAGGTTACCCCTCACCTGGGTCCAGATCTAAGAAACTATGAGCCATAAAATTAACTGAGTGCTCCAAGCAATGAACTTAACATGAAGAAGTTCTACCAAAAGCTCCTGATTTAGTCTCTAAGGAGTAAGTGTTGAGAACTTGTTCCTACTGGAAAACTAGACAAGAAATATGATACAGTTTTCAGACAGTAGGACAACAAGTAGTACAAGACTAAGATTTCTAACAAAAGGAAGCAAATGAGGTGAATCCTGTGATCACACCAAAATCTTTCTTTTTTTTTTTTTTTTAAACCATAGCACAGGGAGAATGAACCCAAGTGCAATAAGCTGGACATTACAGGGGATACGAACAAGATACCAACCAGATCACCAAATTGAGGGATGCTATATAAAACTATCAGGTCAACACTCTTCAAAAGTATGAAGGTCATGAAAAAACAAGAAAACTGAGAAATCGTCAGAGATAGGATGAGACTAAGAAGACAAACTACTAAATGGAATAGATATCCTGGAAAAGAAAGATACTGGTGAAAGAGCTGGTGAAATTAAAAATGAAGCCTGTAGTTTAGTTAATAGTATACTGCACAAACTTCCTAGTTTTGACAAATGTAACTGCTAAGATAACATGAACTTTTAGGGACACGAAATTGGATGAGGGATGTGTAAGAACTTTCTGTACTATTTTTGAAATTTTCCTGTAAATCAAGACTTATTGCAAAACAAAAAGATTATTAAAGAATTCTGGAACCAAATAAAAACACAAAATATGAAAATAAGCACCAAATTATGGCCCATAGCCAGGAGGAAAATCAATTGGTGGGAATGGATGTAAAAATGATGGGAAAGAATAAGCAGATAAGGACTTAACAGCTATTATAAATGTTTAAAAATTTAAGGGAAATCATTAACACAATGAAGAATAAAAGATTTTTACTTAAAAGAAAAACAAATGAAAATCCTTAATGTAAAAACAAATATCTGAAATGAAAAATTTATTTGGATGTGACCAAAAACAAATTAGACACTGAAGGAAAAAACAAATCAGTGAATTTGAGTACATATCAATAAAAATTATTTGAAGTAAAATACAGAAATAAAAACGAACTGGACAAAAATAAACTTCCTCAGTAAATTTGTGCAACAATAAGAGCTATATAATATAAATGTAATTAGTGTTCCAGAGGACAAGATGAAGTGAGAGACTGAGCAATCTTTAAAGAAATGGCCAAAGTATTTCAACATTTGATAAAAACTCTTTTAAATAAACAGACCCAAGATGCTCAACCAACCCCAGCAAGACTAAACACAAATAAAAATATACTATGCACATTATAACTAAATCACTGGGGTGAAAAACATATACCACCTACAGTGTAACAAAGACAGAACAATAAACTACAAAAAATTATGAAGAAACATCTTCCAAGTACAAAACAAATAAGAAAATTCTATAAACATAAGACTTTATGCCAACCAAAATTTTTTCAAAAATAAAGGCAAGATAACATTTTAAGGAAAAACACTGTACAGATGATGATGTAGAACACCAGTACTAACAGAATCCCTGAAGGAAGTTATATGGGGTGGAGGGAAATCAAATCAGGTGGAAACTTCAGTTGCAGAGAAAGGAATGAGTATACCCCTAAAACTTTTTATACATTAAAAAAAATTCTTTCAAAGATAATTGAGAATGGCTAAGTGAAGATCTTTGCAAATACTTCCCCGCAAAAGCAAAGCTGAAGTTGGACAAAGTTTGACTTAGTTTCTCATCTTCAATATGAAGTGGAAGTTGCCACTGCAGCCTAACAAGTAAAAAGCTGAACAAAGTGAAAAATCAACAACCTTCTTAGATTCTCAAAAGCAGTGAGGTCACAGGGTAAGTTACTGCCCCCAAAATTGGGGAGACTGATAGGCAAATACAGAGAATCATAACTTTCTGGATGAGAAACCCTCCAACTGAAGCCTCTGTGAAAACCAGTTCCAAGGTAGGGAAACCTGAACTGAACTTGATGAACTGCTGGAGGCTCAGGGTAGACAAATTTGAGTCAAAAACTCCATGGGGATCTAATAATTGCCCTTCCCTACCACACATACACACTTTTGTGAACTGTACCTTCAGGAGCTCTACCAGATTCACACATGACTATCAGGGGAGGGAACATAAACGTTTTGAAATAGGCATTCTTGGATTTAGGAAGCACAGAGAACACCAAGCAGGATAAAGGTGCACAAAATTTTTTTAAACCCAAGGAATATCATTTTTAAACTAACAGAAAATCAAAAGTAGAGAAAAAAGCCAGAGGGGGAAATCATGTTAACTATAGGGGAGCAAAGATAAGAATTATATCTGACTTATCCTCAGAAAGCATACAAACCAGAAAGACCACGTTAGAGATAATGTCTGCCCTCAGGGTGGGACAACAATGATGACAACAACAACAACAAACACAATTTACCAGAGCCTAAACCACTGGGGTTTTATAAGACACTAACAGACTTGGGAGAAAGGAAGCAGCCAATCTCAGACAACTCTAGACTTCATGTGAGAGAAGACAAACACCAAATTCTAGCTCACTCTAGCCATCCCGTTCCTCATAGGGGTGGGGGAAATATAAAGCACACATGAAGTTCAGAGCCTAGAGACAGGCTCACTAAAAGACTGAGACATAATTATAGGCCTATAGAATGCTTCCCTTTCTCCTAGACCTTACCCACTGCATCATCAAAGGCTTATTTACAGCAGTTCCTTTTACCTAAGACATCTTGTCTAGTTATCAAGGAAATTTACAAGGCATATTAAGGACAAAAACAGAGCTGTAAGAGATAGAGCAAGCATCAGAACCAGATACAGATGTAACAGGGTTGCTGGAATTATCAGAGGAATTTAAAACAACTGTGATTCATATACTATATTCCAATAGATAAAGTAATCAGTGCACGGGAACAAGTGAATGATGTAAGCAGAAAGATGGGAAATCCTAAAAAGTATCAAAAAGAAATGCTAGAGATGAAAAACAACAGAAATGAAGGATACCTTTGAAAAACTCATTAATATGCCAAGTATCTAAACTTGAATTCTTAGTATGCTAAGAATCTAAACTTGGGAATATCTCAACAGAAACCTCAAAACTTGAAAAGCAAATAGAAAAAGGACTGAAAAAATTGAATAGAATATGCAAGAATTATGGAATAAATACAAAAGGTCTAACAAATGCATAATAGGAATACAGAAAGAAGAGAAAAAGAAATATGTGAAACAATAATGACTGAGAATTTTCCCTGAATTAATGTCAGACTCCAAATCACAAATTCAGGAAGTTCAAAGAACACAAGCTGAATAAATGTACATATTTAAATTTAAAAAACAAAAAACACCCCACTATACCTGGGCATATAATTTCTAAAAAAAAAAAAAGAAAAGAAAAAAAGCCATGGGGGACAGGGGAACAGGGGGAGGGTTTATTACCTATAGGGGAGGAAGGACAATAAATACATCTGACTTCTCAGAATCCATGCAAACAAGAAAAAAGTGAAAAATTTAAAGTGTTGAGAGAAAAAAATTCCAACCTAGAACTCCATATCTTGTAAAGTATCCTTTGAAAGGACAAATACTTTCTCAGACAAAAAGAAAGAAAAAGGAAAAGAAAAATGGAAGAAAGAAAAAAAACTTTGAGAAAATTTGTTTCCAGTAGATCGGCCTTGTAAGAAACGTTAAAGTTCTTTAGAGATAAAAGAAACAAGAGTGAGCACTGAAGATTAAATAAATGAAGATAAAACAAAAACTTACTTCAGTCCAACAAAAACTTTTGCTCAAAATAATAATTATTTAATTATGTGCTCTTATGTGCATATATGTGCTTATGCATAGTTATGTATAAGTGAAATGAATGACAGGAATGATATGAGGGATGAGAGGAAGGTATTAGGACTATTTTACTATAAGGTGTTTCCATTACCCATGCAGTGGTATAGGGTTATTTGAATGTGGGTTTGGATTAGTTGTAGATGTATTGCAAACTCTAGGGCAACCACTAAAAAAAGAAAAAAGAAAAAAAAAAAAAAAAAAAAACCATAAGAAATAGATAGCTGATAGCTGAAAATGGAAAGAAAAGAAAATAGAACCATATAAAATGCTCAGTTAAACACCAAAAAGGCAGAAAGGGAGTGGAAGATAAGAACAAGGGCAACAAATAGAAATAGTAACACATGAGGCAAAAACTAATGTAACTGCAAGGATAAATTTATGAACTTCTCAGTATGGCTAGAGACTTCTTCAACACCCCTCCATCAGAAATAGGCAAATATAGCTGGCAAAAAAATTGGTAAGGACATAGTTAAACTACTTCATTCAAAAACAGAAGTATACACTTTTTTTCTTCCCCAAGATAACACAGAACAGTAACCGAGAGACCACATTTTGGGACACAAGAGACATCTTAGCAAATTTAAAAGAACAAAAACCACAATGTCTATATTTTGACCACAATGGATTAAACTAGAAATCAATAAAAAAGTAGTTGAAAAATCTCCCAAACCTTTGGAGATTAAACAACACAGTTCTAAGAAAACACACAGGTCAAAGGAAAAAAAAAAAAAAAAAAAACCTTTTAAGATATTTTGAACTAAATAAAAATGAAAATACAATTTTTCAAAATTTGTGGGATGCAGTGAAAATAGTGCTTAGAGGAGAATTTATAACATTGAAAGTATATTATTTTAAAAGAATACCCAAAACCAATCATTTAGGCTTCAAACCTAAGAAGCAATAAAAAGAGAATATTAATTCCAAAGTTAGAAAAATGATCAAAAATTAAAGCAGAAATCAGTGAAATTCAAAACAGGAAATCAGCAGAGAAAATCAACCAAATCAAAAGCTGATTTTTTTTTGGTGGGGGGAGTACCAGGGATTGAACTCAGGGGCACTTGACCACTGAGTTACATCCCCAGCCCTATTTTTGTATTTTTATTTAGAGACAGGGTCTGAGTTGTTTACTGCCTTGCTTTTGTTGAAGCAGGCTTTGAACTTGTGATCCTCCTGCCTCAGCCTCCTGAGCTGCTCAGATTAGAGGCATGCACTACCACACCCAGCTGATTCTTTAAGTAAATAAATAGGCCTCTAGTCAGGCTAAGAAAAAAAGAGAGGACACAATTGGTAATATCAGAAATGAAAGAGCGAACATCACTACAAATCCTATGGAGACTACAGGGATAACCTACAAACACAATTAGCAACTCTATGCCCACAAATTTGATAACCTAGAAAAAAATGGGTCAATTCTTCAAAGACATAATCTGCCAAAACTCACAAGAAGAAATATGCACTCTAAATTATATAAAGAAATCAAGGGCTGGCATTGTGCCTCGTGGTGGAGCACTTGCCTAGCATGCATAAGGCACTGGGTTCAATTCTCAGCACCACATACAAAACAAAATAAAATAAAGAAGTTTTTAAAAAAAGCTGAAATTCTTAAAAAAAAAAAAAAAGAAATCAAAACAATAATAACATTCTAAAACAGAGAGCAATAGGCACATCTTAGTACACTGATGAATACTATCAAACATTTAAACAGAAATTTTATCAATTCTGTCCAATCTCTTTCAGAAGAGATTCAGAAAAAATACTCCCCAACTCATCCTATGAGTTCAACATAAATCAGGTTAAGGTATTAAAACAGAGAAATATTCCTTTTGATCAGGGACACAAAAATCTTCAACAAGGTATTAGCAAGTTGAATCTAATAAAGTATGAAAAGAATCATACACCATTACCCAGTGGAATTTATCACAGGTATGCAAGGTTGGTTCAACATTTAAAAATCTACTAAAGTAATCTATCGCATTGAGTTAGAGAATAAAAATCACATGATCACATCAATAAAAAAAGGTATTTGGCAAAATAGAACACCCATTTGTCATCATTAAAAAAAAAACCTCTCAGTAAATTTGAAATAGCGGGAAATACCTCAATTTGATAAAGAGTATCTATGAAGAATCTATAGCTAAGATACTTAAAGGTGAGAAAAAATGTTTTCCCACAACACTAAGATTAGAGACAAGATAAGAATATCTCCTCTCATTATTCCTTTGAAACATTGTACTGGAAGCCTTTGCTAATGCAATAAGACAAGAAAAGGAAATAAAAGATTCAGTCTTGTACGGAAGAATTAAAATTATCTTGGTTCACAGAGGACATATTTGGAGAAAACCTTAAAGAGCTGAAAGAAAAAAACCTTCTGAAACTATAAGCAATTACAGAATAATAGCAAGATAGTTACTACAAAGTTAATATGCAATGGTCAATTGCCTCACTATACAACCACAGTTTATAAATGTAATTTGACATTAAAAACAATACCTTCTATTTTAGTACCCTCAAAAATGAATTTATTAGGTATAAAACTAATAAAATAAGTATAAGATATAGATGAGGGAAACTACAACACTCTGTTGAAAGAAATCAAAGAACTAAATAAATGGAGAAGTATTCCATGTTCATATATAAGAAGATTTGATCAAGATTGTCACAATATCAGTTCTTCCCAATTTAATCTATAGACTTAATGCAATCACAATCACAATCCCAACAAGTTAATTTGGGGATATTAGTAAACTGATGTACAGTCTACATGGAAAGGAAAAACACCCAGGAGGCCCAAAATGATGTACGAAGATTAGAACAAAGTAGGAGAACTGAGAGTTCCTGACTTCAAGACTTACTACAAAGGTACCATAATCAAGGTAGTATTGACTAAAGAAGAGACAAATTCATCAATGTGACAGAATATGGAAATTTAAACACATAAATATTATCAACTGATCTTTCAAAGGAATAAATGCAACACACTGGAGCCTTCTCAACAAGTGATGCTTGAACAACTTGACATTTACATGCAAAAAATAAAAAAGGAATTGACATAAATCTTAGACTCTTTACAAAAATTAACTGAAAATGGATCACAAATATCAATGTAAAAGCAAACAATAAAACTCATAGAACACAGAAAATCTAGAAGATATTTGGTTTAGCCTTTTAGGTATTTATGAGCCACGAAAGAAAGAATTGATGAGATGGACTTTATGGAGATCAAAGATGGCAGATTAGAGGAAGTCTGAACTTTCCACTTGCTCTATGGCTACGGACTGAAGCAATAGGAATGTCACTCTTTAGTTAAGTGACAGAGGGAACTAACTGAAATTCAAGATCAGACAGAGAATCATAGAGACTTAGAAATTCAGGTGATTTGAAGAGAGAAAACAAGAGTACACTGAAGTCAAGTCGGTGGCAGCAGTACACAGGGTGGCTGTCATTCACTACACAGGGAAGAATTAACACAAAAGAAGCAGAGCAAATTGGCATATAAAAACCTATAGAACAGAAAAGAAGTCTGAATTTAACTTAACCAGAGGCTGTGTAGAGAGCTGGTATTTGGAATGGGCTTTGTGCTTCTTTACCAGCAAGTGGAGAACTGAGGTGGGGAACCATCTGGAAGTGGCTACACAGCTTGCTGTTTCAGATCACAGCAAATACTGCCATACTGCCCTGCCAGGAACCTATTGTGTGCCTAGTATGACTCACTTTCCTTTTGAGTCTGTCTGCTCCTATGACTGGGTAACAAGGGGCCATAAATTGGACAAGTGGGCATGATTCTACTCAGAGACTGAGCTGGGAAGGCCACATTCATGGGTGGTAGAGTATAGGAGACCTGTGGACGGTTGCTTATCCTACCAAATGAGTAAAGTTCTCTGGAGGTCCCTGAAATACAGATGCCCAGCAGAGACCAACATTTGCCTGGTCCTATAAGATGTGTTGATCTAATCTCTCTAGAGTACTTATCACCTGAAAAATTTCCAAATGTTTGATTAGAACTAAACCCCAGTTACTGGAATTTTGCATTGAGAACTCTGCATCAGCCCCTTCCTTGGGGTGCATCAACCTAGTGTGTGTATGTGTATGTTTACATGCATAATTTTTGTCATTTTTTTCATCCATTTGTTATTTCCACTTTATCTTTTGAGGTTTAGGATTTTTCTTGTTTGCTTAGTTTTGTTTCCCATTGCTCTTTCTCTCCTTTATTCTCCCTTTTAATAGCTAAATTTTCTTGATTTTTCTCAAGCTTTATAGCCATCACTTGCTTTCACATTTTGATTTTGAAATTTCTTTGGCCTTCATTTTTCCTTCTCTTAATTAACTATAATTTTACTCTTTTCTAAAAAAAAAAAAAAAAAAAAAAAAATTTTTAATTTATATTATCCCTACCCCATCATTCATGTTGCTGTGGTTATTAGTACTGTGAACAGTGCAACTGACACCTGCTGTTCTCTTTAATGCTAGATCTGGCTGAGGGCTATTTAATGCTGTTACTGTTATTAAATGCTGACCCCCACCACTTCTCTTTTTGTGGTAAATAATAATTACAGACATCATAGCAAGTACAAGACATTTATTTTAATGTTGCATATTGTTTGTGCTGCTGTTGCTGCTGTTTCCCCTTCTCTGAGAGGTGCTGGGAATCTAACGGGATACTACGAGACTCTGCTGCTAAGCTATACCCACAACCCAGTCATGAGACAGTGTACCTTGCTCTATACATATACTAACCATGCTCAAACTTCAACAACACTTCAACACATATGATAAGGGAGAGAAAAATCACAGAATGAATGAAGGTCATTAGACAATCAGTGAAATAAATGAAAATTAAGACCGAATTAAATATATGGAAGAAATCAAGGTGGCAGGAAATAATGTCTCTCCATAATACTGAATGTAAATGGTCTCAACTGTTCATTTAAAAGACATAAACTGGAAGAGTGGGTTGAAAAACAGGACTCAACCATATGTTATTTTCAAGAGACTCATCTCAGAGGCAAAGATATCCACAGACTGAAAGTAAAAGAATGGAAAAAGAAATTCCATGTGAATGGAGCTGGAAAACAAGCAGGAGAAGCTATTCTCATATCTGACAAAGCAGATTTCCCCAAAAATTAATCAAAATAAGGAAAGTCACTACATACTGGTAAAGGGAACAATTCAATGAAGAGATATAACATTAGTAAATATTTATACCCCAAATATCAGCTGAGGACCACACAAATTCTCAGCTGAGTTTATTGGACCTTTAAAGAACTAAGGTCAATCGTCCTCAAATCATTCCAGGAAGTAGAAAAAGGAAGTGAACACTACCAACTTCATTCTAAGAAACCTGTATCACTCTGAAACCAAAACCAAATAAGGACCTATCAAGGAAATAAAACTAAAGAACAACATCCTTGATGAACATAAACAGAAAAATCCTTAATAAAACATTAGCAATCCACATTCGAAAACACATTAACAAGATTGTGTACCTTGATAAAGCTGGTTTCATCCCAGAGATACAAGGTTGGTTCAATATACACAAATCAACAAATGTAAATGACCACATAAAGAGAATTAAGGACAAAAACCACATAATCAAAAAAAGTCACAAAATCTTCTTAATAGATGCAGGATAAAAACCTTTAACAAAATTCAGCACCATTCATATTAAAAACACTGAAGAAACTAGGGACAGAAGGAACTTATCTCAACATCATGAAGACTACATATGACAAACCCAAAGTCAACATCATAGTAAATGGAGCTCTTCCACTAAAATCTAGAATAAAGATATCCTCTCTCACCCCCTTGGGACTCAATATAGTTCTTGAAACTCTTGCCAAGGAATCAGGCAAGAGAAGGAATTAAGGGATACAAATAGGAAAAGAAGTCATCAAATTATGTCTGTTTGCTGATGACATGATCCTACATTTAGAAGACCAAAAACACTCTACCAGAAGACTTTTAGGGCTAAAAAACAAATCATCAGAGCAGCAGGATAAAAGATCAACATACAAAAATCAATAACTTTAATATATACCAATTATGAATCAGCTGAGAAAGAAATCAGGGAAACTATCTCATTCATAAGAACCTCTAAAAAACAAAATAATACTTTGGAATAAAACTAAGGAGGTGAAAGACCTCTACAATAAAAATTGTGTAAGAAGGAAATTGAAGATGACTATTAAAGATGGAAAGATCTCCCATGTTATTGTATAAGCAAAATTAATATTGTCAAAATGGCCATACTACTAAAAGCGCTATACAGATTCAAGGCAATTGCCATCAAAATACCAATAGTATTCTTCACAGAACTAGAAAAATCAGTCCTAAAATTCATATGGCAGAAATAAAAGACCCATACAGTTCAAGCAATGTTGAACTGTAAAAGTGATTTTGGAGGCATCACAATAGTTCGTCTCAAATTATACTACAGAGCTGTAGTAACAAATACAGCATGGTATTGATATAAAAATAGACATGAAGATCAATGGAACAGAAGACACAGAGATAAACCTACATAGTCATCTGATCCTTTACAAAGGTTTCAAAAACATACATTGGAGAAAAAATGACCTTAAAAAACACACACACACACACGGGGCTAGAAAAACTGGATATCCATATGTAGAACTAGATCCTTATTTCTCACCCTGCACAAAAACCAACTCAAAGTGGATACAAGATTTAGGAATTAGGCTAGAAAGATCACAACTGCTAGAAGAAAACACAGGGTCAACACTCTAACATACTGGCACAGGCACTGACTTTCTTAATAAGATTCCTAAAACTCAAAAAATAAAAACAAGGCTGGGCATGGTGGCCCATACTTGTAATCCCAGTGGCTCAGGAGGTTGAAGCAGGAGGATATCAAGTTCAAAGCCAGCCTCAGCAATTTAGCAAAAGCCTGTCTCGAACTTAAAAAAAAAAAAAAAAAAAAAAAAAAAAAAAAAAAAAAAGAACTACTGGGGATGCAGCTCAGTGGTTAAATGCCTCTGGGTTCAATCCCTGGTAGGCAGATAGACAGAAACAGAGAGGAGGGGGGTGGGGAGAGAGGGAAACTAAGAATAAGTAGAATGGCATCAAGTTTAAAAGTATCTGCACAGCAAAGGGAACAATGTGAAGAGAAAGCCTACAGAATGGGGAAAAAGAGATCTTTGCCAACTACTCATTCAACAGGGCATTAATATTCAGAAATCCCCAAATAACACAATAAATTAGCAAATGAAATAGAGACATTTAGCAAAAAGAGAAATACAGATGGCCAATAAATATATGAAAAATTGCAATATCCTTACCAATCAAGGAAATACAAATCAAAACTAAACTAAGCTCTCATCTCACTCTAGTTAAAATAAAGGTCATCAAAAATGCAAAAACAATAAATGCTAGTGAGGATACAGGGGAAAAGGTACACTTATGCACTGTTGGTAGAACTTCGAATAAATATAAACACTTTGGAAAACAATATGGATATTCATCAAAAGACCAGGAATGGAATCACCATATGACCCAGCTATCCTACTCCTTGATATTTTTCCAAAAGAACTAAAATAAGCCATACTACAGTGGTACATGCATATTAATTTTTATAGCAGTAAACTCACAATAGCCAAGTTATGGAATCAGCCTAGGTGCCCACCAACAGATGAATGGATAAAGAAAATATTGTACATATACACAATGGAGTTTCACTCAGTCATAAAAAAGAATGAATTACATCATTCGTTAGTATATAGACAGAATTGGAGAACATCACACAAAGTGAAATAAACCCAACTCAGAAAGTCAAGTGTTAAAAATTTTCTCTCACATGCAGAGGCTAGAGAAAGAATTTTTAAAAGGTGGGCAGGGAGGATTTCACAAAAATAGAAGGGAGACCAAGAGTAGAGGAAGAGGAATGAGAGAGAAGGAAGAGGGGAGGTGTTGGAAAATACTGGGGAACAAAATCTACTGAATTATGCCTTGTCCGTGTATGAACATATATATTTGAACATATATGTGTGTGTGTGTATATATATATATATATATATATATATGCACAAATTGAAGTAATAATAGAAAGGAGATCAAAGAGTAGAGCAAGCAGATTGGGGTGGAGAGAGAAATTGAGAAATGAGATTGATCAAATTATGTTAGATGCATGTATAAATATGGTAAAATGAATCCCACTATTATGTGTAACGCACCAATAATTTTTTAAAATGTGGACTTAATTAAAATTAAAATTTTGTTTTGCTCTGTAAAAGACACTGTCAAGAGAATGTAAAGATAAACCACACAGGGAGAAAATGATTTCAAGATATTTCTGATAAAGGAGTATTATCCAAAACATATGAAAAATTTTAAAACTCAATAAGAAAAAACACATGATTAAAAAATTTAACAAATTCTTAACAGATATCTCACCAAAAAGAGACATGCAGCTAACAAGCATTTGATAAAATGTTTCACATTATGTATGTCATCTGAAAAATGCAAATTAAAACAATGAGTTACCACTACACTTCTACTAAAATGCCATAACCCAGACCACTGACATCAAATGCCAATAAGGACATAGAACAGGGATTCTCATTCATTGCTGGTGGGAATGCAAAATTATGCTCTACTTTGGAAGATACTTTGCACTTCCTATAATGCAGACCTACCATATAATCCAGCAATAGTGCCCCTTTGTACTTACTCAAAGGAGCTGAAAATATATCCTTATGAAAAACTGCACACCAATGTTTATGGCTACTTTTTGATAATTTTCAAAAGTTGGAAGCAACCAGTATGCCCTTTGGTAGGGGAATGGACGAAATGTGCACATGCAGGAAACTTAAATATTACTAAGTGAAAGAAGCCTGTATGTAAAGTCTACATACTACATGATGCCAACCATATGACATTCTGGAAAAGGCTTGTCAAGAGTTAGGACAGAGGAATGCATATGTATAATACAGAGGATTTTTAGGGCAGTGAAATTATTCTGTGTGATATCATAATATAAATGCATGCCCTTACACATCTGTCCAAACCCACTGGTTGTACAGGAAGAGTGAACACTAAGATGAAATATGGACTTTGGGTGACAATGTGTCAGTGTACAATCAATAAATATAACAAAGGAATCACTTCAGTGGGGAATGTTGAAAATGCAGGAGGCTTGTGAGACATGGGGTAAATGGGTAATCTCTAGTGTCTGTCAATATTACTATGAACCCAAACCTACCCTTTAGTCTATTTTTTTAAACTTGGACAAAAATATCAAAAACAACTATTTCAAGACCCTAGACACTGATCAAAGTGTAACACTAATTGAGAAATGCTTATCCAAGAAAACTGCTAAAACTTGGGTAAGAATGATGGAAATAACTGGAATTTTAGTCATCTTCTCTCACACCAATAGCTTCCAAGCTGGACAACCAGCTTGAAATGGTTGTGAAACCATTTATGTTGAAGGGGACTCACTCTATTTGCAGCAATGTGAAAAAATGTAACATGCAGGGGCTTTGTTGAAAACAATAGCAATTTCAGTTGTAAACAAATGAGAAAGGCTCACATTGCAGCTGAACTGAGGTTGCAATATTGCCTAGGCCAATGAAGAGACCAGCAGACTGGCTAGGAATTTAATAGGAACCACCACGAAGTGGGACAACAATGGGCCTTGATAAGCTCGCATTTTGTAAAGTAGTGGGCATAGAGTAGGTTATAAGCATGCTAAGTAGAGACCTGAGAAGGCTCAAGCTGTGAATACATCCCTGAAGACTTGTAAATTACACAAATGACGAATGCATTCTCCAAAACAGTCATCCACTGACAAACGAGTAAAAGCCTTACTGAACCAAGACATTTTAAGTACAATGTTTGACCAATTACTGGCTTACCACTAAACTATACTGATCTCAAAATGACCAGTAAGTAGCCCCCTTAAAAACAAAAAAAATGAAGTGAGACATTGGACGGGTATCTCATAACCAAAACAAACAAACAAACAAACAAACAAAAAAGAAACAAGCAGCCCAGGTAGAAAGGGATCAGAATTCAGAGTGGTTAATGTATTATTTAAAAAGTCCAATTTTTAATAAGTAATAATGACTTATACCCTGGGGGTGGAGGGAATCAGTAAATAAACTTTTGAAAAAGTCTCAAATGTTGAACTTCACAGACAGACTTCAGAGCAGTCATGTTTTTATACATATGTGTGTACACAGATATGTGCGTATGTATGTATATATATATATATATTCAAAGAACAAAAATGAATACTCTTTCAACAAAGCATGAAAATAATGCCTAATCAAATACAGAACACCATTTAAGAAATCAAAATTATAAAAAGGAATCAAATGGAAATTCTGGAGCTAAAAATCACAATAACTAAAGCAAAAAATTCTCTAGAGGAACTCAACAGTTAATTTGAATGCAGAAGGAAGAATCGGTAAACTTGAAGATAAAGCAATAGGAAATGATACAATCCAAAGGACAGAAAGAAAAAAAGAATGAAAAATGAATTGAGCATGAAACCATGGGATATAACCAATCAAATTAACATATACATAATGGAAGTTTCAGAAAGGAGAATAAGAATCATTAAAGTTTGGAAGTTTTTTGAAGTAAAGACCTTAAAACATTTTAGTTGTGTGAAAACTCTGCAAATATGATGAAAAGCATTAATCTACATATCCAAGTAGCTCAATAAAATGCAAGTTAGATAGACACTAAAATATCCACTCCTAGCCAAACGAAAAGCTTCAAAGCATAAGATTAAACTGACTCATCACACAGGGGAACCTCGATAAAAACACACAAGGCCAGAAGGAAGTGATAGAACATATTCTAACTACTGTCAAATAATTATGCTCTGTCCAGTACAACTGTCCTTCAAAAAAAGAGAAGACAGAAACAGAGATGATCCCAGATCAATAAAGCCAAAGAATTAGTTGCTACTAAAATTTTCTTATAAGGCTAAAAGGAAATGATACCAGATGGCAACTTGAATCCACATAAAAAATTACAGAGTACTAGTAAGTATGTAGGCAAATATAAAAAACAGTATAAATAATTGTTAGCTTTCTTATTTAAAAGACAACCATATGGAAAAATAGTTGTAACTCTATTGTATATCATAACAGGACAAAGGAAGAAGAAAGGACAAGAGTGACACTGAAGCAAAGTTTCTACATTTTACTGGAAGTTAAAGTTATTATTCTAAAGTAGTAGTAAGTTAAAATGTATATTGTTAACAACTAGAGCAATTTAGTAAAACTCTCTTCTGCTACGTGAGGACACGGTAAGAAGGCAGCATTTGCAAGGAAGGAAAAAAAAACACTTGGCAAGAACCAAATAAGCTAGTACCTGGGTCTTGGATTAATCAAACTCCAAAAAAGTGAGAAATAAATTCCTGTTGTGTAAAAAGTATCATTAAAAAAAAAAAAAAGAACTGCAGAAGGAGTTCAGCAGTAAAGTGCTTCCCTAGCATGCACAGGAGCCCTGGATTCAACCCAGTACCTGCCCACCAAGGAATTAAAGGCTATACTAAAAAAGATTTATTTAACATTATTTACCATTAAAAAGGCAACTAAGAAACAACAACATAAAGCATATTTTTAAAAATCTCAGCAAAGTAGCAGATGTAAATGAAGCATATCAATATTGTATGAATAAATGCTATAATCAAAAGGCAGACCATCAGAATTTTTTAAAAAACAAGATTAAATCACATGTTGTCTACATGACAAATACTAAAATTCAAAAATCACAAAAGAATGCAATTAAAAAAGGAATTTTAAAAAGATACACCATGTAAATGTAATGACAATAGAGCTGGGGTGGCAGTAATAATCTCGGACAAAACAGACTTTAAATATTAAAATGTTGCTAGAGAGAGGGACATTTTATAATAATAAAACATCAATAAGTAAGAATGGATAACAATGGCAAACATATGCGCCTAACAATAGAACCCAAAAATCATTAGCAAAAACAAATAAAAAAGAAAGATGGCAACTCAACAATAACAGTTTAGGCCTCCGTCAATATTCTGCTACCAATAATGGTTAGAACAAGTAGACACCCCCCAAAATTAGCAAGAATACACAAGATGAAAATCGCAATAAATTCGACATGACATTTACACAGTACTTCGTAACAACAGAACACATAATCTTTTGAAGCACAAAAGAGAGAACAAATACTACCCATAAAAAACTGTCTTAATAAATTTTAAAAGACACTAAGTATGATACACTAGGTATGTTCTTCAGACACAACAGAATTAAAGTAGGAATCAACATCAGAAAAAAAAACTTGGAAAACCTCTAGTATTAAAAAATTCAGCAACACATATTTAAATAATCCATGGTTCAAAGAAGACATCTCAGGAGAAAAAAGAATATATTCTTAGCTAGAAGAAAATGAAGACGATAGATTCAACTTTACTGGATGCAGCTAAGACAGTGTTTAGAAGTTAATCTTTATGTTTAAATGTCTACATTAGAAATTGAATATATCAAATTAATAACTTAAAAAACTATGAAAGACCAAATTAAGCCTGAAGCAAGGGAAGAGAAGAAAATAAAGATTACAGTAGAAATCAATGACCTAGGAAACAAGAATAGAGAAACATCAACAAAACCAAAAAGTTTTCTCTGAAAAGATCAAGAAAATCAACAGAACTTTAGCTAAACTGACCAAAAACAAACATACCACAAATTAGCAAAATCAGAAACGTAATTACTACCAACCCTACAGAAATTAAACGAATTTAAAAGGGAAGACAACGAATCATTTTGTGATGACAAGTAAGACAATTTACATCAAATGGACAAATTTTGGGATTAAAATGGCCTCAAGAAAAAAATATAAGTATCTAAATTAAATAATAAGGAACTGAAAAGCAATTACAAAACTTCCCACAAAAGAAAGTGTGTATCAGATGATTTCACTAGTAAATTCTACCAAACATTTAAGGACATAATACCAGTCCTTCACAAACCAATCGATCTCATTCTGTGAGGCCAAAATCATCCTTATATAAAAAGCCAGGCAAAGACATCACAAAAATTGAACATGACAGACCAAATTTCTCATGGCTCTATTTCTCATGACCAGATATCCTCAACAAAATATCATCAAGCCAAATTCAGTACCATAAAAATGATTATGCATATTATAAAATGAAATTTATACCAAAACTGCAGGGTTGATCAAATTAACATGTAATACAGCATGTGAAAAGACAACAGATGCATAAAAAGCAAGCAACAAAACCCAACCCCATTCATAAAAGAAAACTCCAACAAACCCATAATAAAAGAACATTCCCTCAAAACCACCACCCCCCAAAAAAAACCCAGTTATGAAAAACCTAACACATTTATTGATGAAAGCATGAATACCTTGGTCCTAAGACCAGGAACAAGGCAAAGCTGTTCATTCTTCCCCACTTCTCTTCAATATTTACTAGAGATTCTAGTCAGTGCTATCAGACAAGAAAAAGAAAATCTCTCTATTCACAGATAATACACTGTATTGTAGCAAATCCTAAGGAACACACATTCCCATACACACATATACGCTGCCAAGAAACAATGAATATAGGAAGGTTACAGAATTAAAAGCCAATATAAAAAAAGTTGTATTTCTATACACTAGCAACGAACAATGCAAAAAAGACATTAAGAAAAATAACTCCACTTAAAACAGCATCAAAATGAATTAAGAAATTAGAAACTTAACAAAAGAAGTATGAGTTGTACAATGAGAAGTAAGAAACACTGCTGAGAGAAATTATGATCTGAACAAATAAATATTCCATGTTCATGGATAAGAATACTCAATATTAACATGGCAATTCTTCTCAAGTCATCCATATATTTAATACAATCTCCCAAAAGAGATTTCTGCATAAAGGAAAACAGATGAACTAATAGGAGGACACAAAGAAACAACCTTACATTTGTGGTAAAATAGTTTAGAAAAAAAAAAAAAAAAAGCCAAAACATTCATAGCAGCAATACTATCATTTGGAACAACTAGGTATCAAACTATCCATACACAGGATTGAATACAGACCCTTGCCTCATACTACACACAAAATTAACTCAAAATCGATCATATTTCTAAACTGTAAGAGCTAAAACTATCAAACTTCTACAAGAAAACACGACAAAAATCTTTGTGAGTTTTGGGTTACACAAAGGGTTTTTAAATAAGACACTAAATATATAATATATAAATTTTAAAATTTACCAATTGGACTTCACTGAAACCAAAGATGTGTGTTTCAAAAGGCAAATTTTTAAAAAATAAAGTCATAGACTCAGAGAAAATATTTGCAAATCACACATGATGAATTTGTATTTAGAATATACAAAGAACTCTTACAACTCAATAATCAAGAAAACAATTTTAAATGGAGCAAATAGTTTTAGTACACTTCAAAGAAGATAAGCTCAAAGCTAAAGACACAAGAAAAAAATCTTCAACATCACTAGTCACTAGGGAAATGTAAGTTAAAACCATGATAATGGCCACTAGAATGGCAATACTAAGAAAAGAGTAATAGTGCTGCCCTAGATGTGGAGAAACTAGAAATACATTGCTAGTGGCAATGTAAAATTACAGAGCTTCTTTGGAAAGCTGCAATTTCTTAAAGTTCAACTTAAGGTTAACCTAAATTCAACCTAAGTTCAACTTGGGTTTGACCTAGCAATTTCACTTGTATTTTCTTTCATAAAAACATGTTTGCACAAAGATGTGTATTATGTTCATAGCAACATTATTCATAATAGCACAAACACTCCAGGGTCCATCAATGTATGAATGAATAAGCAAAATGTGGTATATCCATACAAGGGAATACTATGCAGCAATAAGGAAATACCTACTGCTACACAACACAAAATGGACAAACCACTCAAACATTATGATAATCAACAGTGCAAAACATTACATTCTGTATGGTTCTACTATACATTAAATGTCCAGGAAAGGAAAATTTCTATATACGTACAGAAAACAAATTTGTGGTGGCATGGGGCTATGGATAAGAATGGAAATTGACTATAAATGCTCACTGAAGATCTTTTTGATGACTGGGTTGCAGTTAAAGTGGCACAAGTTGAAATCTACTTAAAACTCCAAAATGTATATTTAAAAATGGAGGTTATGGTATATGAATCATACCTTAATAAAGCTATTTGGAAAAAAAAACAACAGAACCAAAGTACTACAAACACTATAATGATGTGGTCAGAATACCGTTTGGAAAGAGGGTAGCTGTAAATGTGCACATTTTTAAAAATCAAGCGTCCCATGCAAAATAATATGGAAAGTATATAACTTCTGAATCACTGGTAAGAATGTGGGAGGGAGGGCATGAATCTGAACAACAGTAAAGGGGAAAAGGCAGTAAACAAGCTTGAACAGAATGCCCAAAGCAAGATAGCAGAAGTTGTCCCAACAAGAGTAATTATAATAAACATAAACTATACTTGACAGTTATAGGACATTGTCAAGAGTATGTTAAAAACTATTTACAAAAATAACATAATACAATTATTGGGTACAAATATAATACACACATAGAAACAAAACAGATCGCATAAACACACAAAAGATGGAACTTGTTATACTAGGAAAATATTTAACTAGCTATATGGTACGTAAAATACATTAAGGCAAAAAACATCATTAGAGATAAAGAAGGTCACTGAAGCTATTTGAGGTACATACCAATTCTAAAGTCATGTGTTGCATGTGCCTAAATTAATATAAAGAAAAATGAGTTTTCTCAATAATTGTCATAATATCTTCTATTCTTCTCTATGTACACATTCATTTCTTTTATTCATGTGGTCAAATTAACACTGACATTTCACCACTGAGTCAAAATGAATTCCCTCATATAAGAAGTTCAAAAAACAAGTTTCAAATTCAGATTGTTTAAAAGGTGAACTCATCATAATAAGCAAGATTACAAACATTATACAGGTCACAAATTTTCTTACTAGCTAAGTACTATGGTTTAGAGAGAGCAGATAATATAAATGTCCAAAAAAGAAAGAAAAAAAAGTCTTAAAGTGTGCTGGTTTTGGAGCAAGGATGCTTGGGTTTAACCCATTTAATAGTCATGTGGTTTAAGAAGTAGCTTCATCTTTCTTTGTTTCCACATCTCTAAAATGAGAAAGGATAAAACAATAGTACCCACCTTACTAGGCTGTTATGAAAAATAAATCACATAAAGTTCACAAAAAATGCTTAACAGTCAATGCTCAAAAAGTATTTGATTCATTGGTTAAAGGAACATCAAAAACTTTTATCCTAAATGATAATTCTCAAAAACGAAATTTAAATAACTGAGAAAGTATTTTAAAATGTTAAAAATTGATATTATTGAGCAACGAATTAGATGCAAAAGCCATAAATATTTATTGTAGTTGAGGAATTCTTAGAGGCATTTACTTGAGTGTATATATGCCACTCAACTGAAGAACACAAATTAGTTTTACCCCTGAAAATTTGTTTCTTGTGAAGACAAATAAGTAGATAAGTGAATTTTATGAATTTGTAAATATGCCAATGAATGGAAAATTCATATAAATCACATGCATAACTTAAAATTCTGTAGCAAAATGAACATAACTGTACAATACGTTTCAATGACTTTGAAGTCCGTTTAAGATATTATTTTGTCCCTAAATCATTATTTTAAAAAATTCTTGGGGCTGGGGATGTAGCTCAATGGTAAAATCCTAGCATGCCTGTGAGGCCCTGGGTTCTAATCCCCAGCAACATATTAAAAAAAAAGAATCCGCAATAAAATGAAATGTAGATATGCAAGTGTTGTTAAAAACATGTCCTCAATAAAGGAACAAAACATATATTTAAAAATAGATACTATACTATAAAAAACATAGTAGTAGTAAAGAAAACATAATAATTGTGCAGATGGCTCATCTATCCTACTTCTAGGAATCTACCGCAAAAATAATACCTTCAACAATACAAAAATATACACAAAATTATCGACTGCATCATTATATGTAATTGCAAAATACACCCTAAATGACCATACATAAGAAAGTGGCTGAGCAAACAATGTTCTACCTACACAATGGCGTACTCTATCTTTATAAACAAGAATAAGCTATGATATTAACTGACGTAGTGAGATTACAAGGGTGCTCTATTAATTGAAACATTAAAATGCAGTGTAAAGTGTCCTTCATAAAGACATGTAGAAAATATCTGCTATTTGTGCAAAAGAAATAAGTTAAACCAGAAACTAAAAACATCAGTTACTTACAATGGATAGGTGGAGGTTTAACAGAAAGAAGCTGGGAAAGGGAAGGAGGTAAGTGGAATTGAAGAGAGAGAAGAAAACAGGGGCAGCAAGAGATGCTTTTCTAAGTATGCCTTTCCACACAGCTCTGGACTCTGAGAACCAAGTTAATGTTCACATACTTTTATACAACCCCCCAAATAAACCATTAAAACCAACCAGGATGTGTAGAGAAGCCTCAATGGAATACAAAGAGTAACAAACTAGCTGTAATACAAATGAATAACAATTACAATCAAGAAGGTGGGAAAGAAAAGAATGAACTTATTTAACTTTGGGAAGCGGTTTCTCCACATAATATGAGGCTACCACAAAAAGAATTAAAAATTATACATAAATAGTATAATGTAGTTAATAAACGTGTTTCTCCTATGGGTACAAATTAGCATTTTCAAACTAATATGTATTACACTGAAAAAACAATAAATACATTGGAGATAAAAGCCAGGTTTCTCCATGTGGGAGAATGAAGTCACAAATAAGAAAAAAATTGAAATAAATCCTGTGATAGTTAGGTTAAAATGAAGCATCAGTATAAGCTCATGGTTTTTAATATAATTAAACACATAAAAATGTGTGTTGGTTAAGTATACATACATAGAGTTCTCTCCTCTAAAAAGGACATGAGTAAATACATGAGCAGATGTTGGTTGGTTTCTAAGCACCATTCTCTAATAAAGAGCCAGGGTGCCCTGGAGAAGTGGGTGATTCCAGTGCTGGGACAGGTAAATATATAAGAATATATTTCATGGTATTAGAGAGTAAGAAAGTGTTCAAAAAAAAGATGAGAACTTGTTGAATGAACTTCAAAGTCAACCCCAAAAGAGTTCTTAATGGCCAAAGACAGAACAATTTGAGCAACATAATGATGATAGTTTTGGATTTTCACCCACAGAATAAACTAAATATCCAGAAATCCACACTGATATAAATAATTTAATTAATAAATGGCGATACGGGTGGAGGTACTGGTTAGAACATAAGAATTCCAAAAAATAAATGTAGAAGGAAAGGGTAAAACAGAAAATCACCATTAGGAAAATACAACAGTGCTAAATGTTACAGACAAGATCCAACAATGGATGCCAAAATTTGTGGGCTCAAGGTTGAGGAAAAAAAGATTTACATAATCTCAAAGAATCTCCCTCAGATATTAACTGCAAAGGAAAAGATATAAACTTTAGAGTGGAGATACCTGATAGATATCATCTAAACTAAGTGATTATGGTTAACAATTTGAACTAAAGATTTCTTGAAATGACACATCAGAAGGTATCTCTGACATGAACCTCTTAATATGATGTATGTCTGTAGTACTTTTGTCAAAAATGCAAAAGCTCATTCTAATCATGTGAGTGTATAAAACGAACTGAGGAACATTCTACAAAATAATCAGTACTCTTCAAAAATGTCAAGTAATGAAAGACAAGAAAAAACTGAGGAACTATCAAAGATTAGGGGAGATTAAGGAACAAAACAAATAATGAAAGTTAGGGTACTACAAAGGATTCCAGAAGAGAGAAAGAACATTAGTGAAAAAGAACATTAGTGAAAAAAATTAGAGAAAAAACATTAGTGAAAAAAATTGGTGAAATTCCAATAAGATCTATAATTAGTTAATAGAACTGCAACATAAATTTCCTAGTTTTGATCTCTGTAGTATGACTGTATGTTATGATATTAGGGAAAGCTTGCATACAGGAAATCTCTGTACTGTTTTGTGCAATTTTTGGTAATAGGATTAAAATTAGTTCAAAATAAAAGTGAAGAAAAGAGAGTCTTGGTCTTCTCTTCTGTTTTAGAGTGGTTTAAATCAGAACTCTTAACATCAGTTTTCTTTTGTCCCAAGGAAATCTGAATTTAATGTAAAAAAGTATAACTTCAAATTATAATTTAAAACTCTGTTATAAGATTGAAGATACAAAATGGGGTAACACTATTTATTTCCTTTGGTCTTCAGCAGAACATAAAAAAAATACGTTAACAAACACTTTTTCTTTGTTTCTACTACAATATTCTATGGAGGAAAATCTATTTGAAAGAAGTCAGACTATATAAACAGCAGGCTCAAAATGAAGTTCATAAACATGAAAAAAATATTTAATGACAGTACTCTTGAAATTATACAACTCTAAATACCACAACAGTCCTACAATAAAGTTTGTTTTAGCTGGAGGTGGGGGGTGGGTGTTACCACAGAAAGGTTCACTTAAATAGCAATTGGGAAGGAGAGGGAGAGTTCCTCTGTGAGAGGTTTGCACTATTCAGTTTAGGGGCAGGGTAAACTGAAAGAAAAACGTTTTTTAACCACAAAACATACAGTTGATCAGAACTGACTAAAGAACAAATTTTCTACATTTTTAGGGATGATCTTTCAAAATCAGTTCTCTGTTCTGAATTATCTATTAACTACTAGAGATTCAAAGTCACCCACTTATCATTAAAATACATATTCATAAAACTTTTACAGTTGTGCTGTTCTAGTTACAAATAGCTTCTACTTTTCTAGGACATAATTTCACTTTGTTTAAGCAAGAATTCATTAAAGAAGCTATAAATAACCCTTAAATATTTAGCCATGAATAGAGGGTGGACTGGCATTGATGGCTTATTTTAGCACTAATGCAGAATGCTTTTTAAAAGCTACTTTTAGCATGCATCAAGCTAATGATTAATACTTGCAGTATAATTTTCAATGTTAGACTAAATTTCTCTTTAAGGAGTTTTATTACAAAGTAACAAAGTAAATATGTTATTTCAGTTATTTACTAATAGTAAAGTAGGCTTAAAGAAAGAAAATGTTGGAGAGATTAAAACATAAGAAATTTTTATTTGAAAAATTCATTCTTTTTTTTTTTTTTTTTTAAAGCATCTCAACAAACTTTCCTTCTCTCCCAAAGGATAATCCCAGTGAAAACTATACAGAAGGGGGAGAAGGAATTCCTATGGAATTTTGAGAATTCAAGAATCTGTTGTGTGGTATATACATATAGGAATCAAAGACATTTCCATACTCAGTTCTAAATAATAGAGGTTGCAACATTTTAGAGACCAAGTTCCATAAAATTTTTACTTGAAAAAACTGATTTACAAAACAAAGAAACTTTCCCATGGGGTACATGTAGCTTTCTACCTTAAAGAGTACAGTATGACATTCAAAGGGGAAAGACTTTTTGTTTATTTGTTTTTCTTTTTTGTTTGATAGCCACCTAGCTACAAAACCTACAAGGGAAGTAGATTTTTTTAAAGTGCCTTTAAAATGCAAAAGCAAGTAATATAATTGTTGAATCTATCTGAAATCTTAAAAGATTCTTTAAAATGGTCCATATGGTACACACAACATCACAGCTGGTACAAAACTGCCTGTATTTAGTTTAAAACACAAAGCAATGCATACGAACTGTGTTCTTTGAAAAAATAACTCAAAATACTACCACTGCATTGTATGGCCAACTTAGTAGTCAGAGATTTAACAAAACAAGCTGAATATTAAAATATTCAAACATTTACTTTGATTTTCATTGATAAGAGTAAGAGAAATTGCTACCAAACTAACTCAGGATGCCTTATTTCAAACTACATGTAACATATTTTGCTTATACATTCTAAAAATGCACAACTAGGTTTTAGGGTGTAAACTCTCATTTCCTAGTTTTTCTGTTGCAATCTGGAAGCTTTGAACTTTGAAACCCTTTTTGCAGTTTCTTCTGATACTTCTGACAGAATTTCTTTTCGTTCTGGAATGGTGGGTAGTACAGGATGAGCAATGGCTGGGTGTGGTGTTAAAGAGGATAAAAATTCTTTTTCTATTACAGTTCCAGAAAAAGCCTAGAAGACAAAAGTCAGATTCATGGTAATAAACTATAAATAATATGGTCACAAAATCTTTACCTTCTATTCACCAATTAGGCATTTATTCTCACCAAAAGTAAATTCACAAGATTTTGGGAAATATAATGCTTTAACATCAAAATATGAATTGTTCAGAGAAACTGAGTACCATTAAATTTTTTCCTATTACACCAACAAAATGTAATTTATAGTACACATGCAAGAAAATAATATGTAAAATGCCTATTTTGTCTGGAGAAAAAACAAAAGTGATAAATAAAAAAGCCCTAAGCTTTTATACATTCCATTATGTCTAGATCTTATTGTGAAAAAAAATAATGTATTTAAATAAAAAAAGACATTAGGATGTCAAATGCAGACTTTGGTGCATTAGTTGGTGCATGAGCTCTGGAGGCCATGCAGCCTGTGAGCCAATAGCTTAGTTTCAACAGTACTGACATCTCTTTAGAGGTGTTCATTTGTACGATTACTTGAGTATTTTATTGCATCCTGCCTTAATTTTATTTAAGTATCAGTGGAATCTAAAAAATGAAAGTGTTGAAACTGTGAATAAGTACAGGCTTTATAATTTTAATGCAATTAAATTCATGAACTGAAATATTAGGAGTTGTTACCTTTTTTTTTTTTTTTTTTTTTTTTTAAAAGATTTCTGGTATTTGGAACCTCTCCTGTTACATCTTCTAAGAACTTAGGTACAAACTAAAATTGACAAGTACACTTTCATATATGTTTTAATTCTCTTTGATCAAGTGTTCAAAATTAGTTAAGACAACATGTCACTTAAACAGTTTAAAAAGTTACCATACTCCATACCATTCCACCACTTAAAAAAGGAATGCAACTTTCTTCCCATATTTTGGGAGTATTTGGGAATACAGCTCTTGAAACTTTTCTAGAAACTCCATTTTATTATGATGAGCACAAAGTCTTCATAACACCTTTAAAACACTTTTGAAAGACCCATTATTTTTGTATTTAAAAGATACTGAGAATGATTTTTTAAACTACTGCCATAATCATGAACTATTTATTTTGATATTAAAAAATTTATAACACCTATTATAACAGTATAAAATGCAAAGCTCATAAGGGTGAAAATAAGTTCCACATTCTAACTCATTATACTATGACACTTTTAAGTTCTTACAAAAATCTAATTTTCAAATTTTTATTGGCAAAAGTCTATTACCTACCCAGAGGAAGGGTGGGTGGGAATGGGAAGGATGGTAAATTGAGACAGACATTATTATCCTATATATATAAGTATGAAAAAGATTTTTTTAAATATTTTTTAAATAAATAAATAATAAATGCAAAAAAAGTCTATTACTTATTTTCTAGCAGTGATTATGGCAGACTATTAAATAAGGTATTTTCTGGGTCGCATAAGATCATTCTACTGGGGGGAGGGAACATTCTAATTTTATGTATTTAGTGCATTTAGTACAATTAGTATCATAGAGTACAAGCAATGACATTTTTATATATACTTATGTGTAAGTATATTTTTATGTGTATTTGATTTATATATAACTGTGTATATTGGTTTGGTATAGGTATGAGTTTTCCAGTCTTCCTAAATACTTTATAAATTAAAGTACCCATCAAAACAAGAAAAAAAATATCAAGTCTAGGTACAATGGAAACCATAGCCTGTATTTCAAAGACAGGAATTCTTATTTCAGTACTTTCCAACGTCTTCTCCACCTCTAAGTAACTGCATGCCACATGGTGGGCAAAACATATGAGTATGCCCAAATTTTTCTGACAAGAGGATTTATGGCTTCCACCAGATTAGAAAATGATCCCATAACCAGTTAAGAGTTGTTTCACTGGAACAGGCCAAAACATAGAAGGACTAGTCATATTTTTCTTGAACTTCACTAAGGCATTTAATTTGCTACTCAAACTAATAGAAAACAGTCTGGTCCACTGGTAATTTACTTACTATAAACTGCTAAATTATTTTTAAATTACCATTTTACCAAAATAAAACTTCAAAACAGATATTTCACCAAAAGAAATTTTTTAACTATTCCAATATCACAATAACTATTTTTGTTTGCTAGTGACTATTTTTAAGTTATTATTAGTTATTATTATAACAAATTATTATCCAAAAAATAGAATTAATTAGATCCTATAACTATTCCAACTAAATAGTAAAAATTGTTGAGATACTATATTAAATAAAGATACACACCTCAGGTGTTCCTGATAATGGCAAAAGTTTCTTTTGATGATTTTCTTGCTGTGGTTCCTCTTCTAAAATACTCTCGCTGGTGTCACTGCAAGTGGCTTCCTCACAGCTAATGCTCCTCAAAACTCCCCGCCTATCATCAAACTCAGCAGCACTGCTTTCACTGGTATCACTACAAACACTGTTTTCTCTGCTTCGAGACTTCAGGATAGATTTACGAGGAACATATTCTCCATTCACAACATCAACGAAGACTCTGTTAAAAAAAAATACACAATGTAAGTAAATCATAAAGTAACTTTACAAAATTTTTTTTTAAATCTCAAAATTAATCTGAAATTTTTTGTTAAAACTTTCTATCTAAAATATTTACATTCACAGTAATTTGGAACCTCAAATAACATATTTTTGGAAGACATGATTTTTCGTCTAATAAAATATAGTATGTTACTTATAAGCGTGTTCTAGGTGATAACATCTTGATATGCCAAAATTCTATACAGTTTTATAACCACTAATAAGATATTTAGGAGTTTTTGCCATTTTATAAACATGGGTCAGAAACAAGTATTTTCAAATGATAACTTTCTCAACAAACACCACAACAAAAACTGAAATAGTATAATTTATTTTTGCTCTGACAAGGTAAACTACAAGTCAAACATATTATAGCTATGGTAGAAAAGTATTATCCTAGCCCATTATAAATATTAACTTTCATTTGTAAACTTAAGATGGAAGATTTTCTGCCTAGACCAGTTGGGAATGTTTCAAAGACACTGGTAAAGAAAGAAAAAAGAAAAATTACCATACAACATCCCAACTGCTTTGAACTGGGCTGTTGCAGTGGCTTAGCCTTTCAAATACTAAGGCAAACGTCATCAAAACACTTTTCAAAGCCTTTTGGATACACACAATCTTTTCCTATAAATATCCAGTTAGGAAAAAAGGGATCTGTACATTACATTGTAGACTGTGAAAGAAACTCACCTGTAAATGTCAGCAGGAGTCCTGATTGTAGGCAGCTCTTGGGTAGAATGACCACTTCCAGAGCTGTTCTTTCGTTTACGTTTGGCTTCTTCTTTCTTTTCACTGAATTTTAAAGTGGTATTTTTCCCAGTATTTATTCGAACCTAAAAATTTCACAGCAAAAAAAATTTTAAATCTTTTGAGAAATTAAATCAAGGACCAAATTTATTTATTGAAACAAATTCTATAATTAAAGAAGTAATAGTTAAGAGATACAGCTGAAATTCTTCAACACTGAAATGATGTGCATTATTAGATTGGGTAAAGAAGTCCTTATCATATTTCTGTAACACTAAAAATTACATTTTCTTTAATGACCAGATACAGTTGTCAGTGTCTTTATTGTTGTTTAGAAAGCAAAAAGCATTTAAACTAAATGCTAGATTTGTTTTAAGCTTCACCTCACTCCACTACTTTAATATAAGTTTTAGACTTAAGACATACATTTCAAAACAAAGAGCACAATTAACCAAAAGAGATATTCAGTTAAGACAGTAATATTTAAGCAACAAAAACAGTATTAGATAATGTTTAACTATTCCAAAAATTTTTAAACATTTTTAATTTTAGTAACTGGAGGACTAAACACTAAAAACTAAACACCCTGTTAAGGATTATATTACTCTTCTATCCCTATACAGCATTTATGCCACATTTTCAATGTTAATGACTGTTCTTTCCCATAACATTCCAGGAAATATTATTTATTCTTCCTGTTTCATCTAAATGAAAATAAGAAAAATTTGAAGACTAGAAAAAGCATCACAAAACTTTTTTCTAGCTAACCATCCCAGTCAACTTTTCCCAAAAAATTCCAATGATCCCTTTAGTTTGATGTATTAGAATATAAATATACGAATGTGTATGTGTGTGTAAATATATACGTACACACACATATATAGATATGATTATTCCATTTCCTATTAGAACAAAGATAACTTAAGAAACCTAAAATGTATGAAGTATGATTATTCATCACAGGCACTTAAGAATGAACCATTGATTCTGAACTGATGTAGGTAGGCTTCCGGGTACCATGGGTCAAAGCAGTCCCAAATTTATTATCATTTCTATATCTTCTAGACTTAAAGATTTCCTGAATTAGAAAGATGAATTCCTGGAAGTACCTTATATACTACATGAGCACAGAGAGGACAGAGGTATACTTAAGGTAGCCCATGCTTTCTTCGACCAGAGTCAGTCTCCTTTGATCTATTTTATATATTGGGATTCTACAATAATTATGGAAGGAACAAAAGGCTTTTGACACCAAAGAAAAATCTGAAAATCCTCGATTAAAAGATCTCTACAGTCATCCCCAGTCCGAAAATGCCAAAATTCTGAACACATTATTATACACAGATGTTTAAATTTGTCAGAAAAGGAAATGATTCTGAATTTCTCCTGAATTTTTTCCTTTTTGCCCATGATGTTCTTATTCATTGATGCTGACATAGAAAACAAAAACCTAATATAATAGAAAATTAAACCAATATTGTCACTCTTAACATACTAAACATACCAAAATGTCCACAATAATAGTTAACTCCAGAGTTCTTAAGAAAACTCTCTGCAATAAGGACAGGTGGAGCTACAGTAGTTCCTATTTAAATCTGACTCCCTTCCAGATCCCAGCTCAAATTCCATTGTGGCTTCTCTAAACTATGGACCAGTACCAGCGAAGTAACCTGAAACAACCCCCTTCCCCACTTTTTCTTTTAAGATAATTTGGTCAGAATAAAAGGCAAAAGATGATTTTCTTATTTGGCCATATCAATATTCATCACTGTTTTTAATTTTCTCTTAAAAAATATCATAGGGATTCTAACTGGAATTGCATTGAATCTGTATAGTGCCTTTGGTAGAATGGCCATTTTGACAATGTTAATTCTGCCAATCTAAGAACATGGGAGATCGTTCCATCTTCAAAGGTTTTCTTCAATTTCTTTCTTTAATGTTCTGTAGTTTTCATTGTAGAAGTCTTTCACCTCTTTTGTTAGATTAATTCCCAAGTATTTTATTTTTTTTGAGGCTACTGTGAATGGGGTGGTTTTCCTAATTTCTCTTTCAGAGGATTCATCACTTATGAATAGAAATGCAGCCACTCTGGAAAGCAGTATGGAGAATCCTCAGAAAACTTGGAATGGACCCACCTTTTGACCCAGTTATCAAACTCCTCAGTTTATACCCAAAGGACCTAAAATCAGCAAATTACAGTAACACAGCCACATCAATGTTTATAGCAGCTCAGTTCACAATAGCTAGACTGTGGAACCAACCTAGATGCCCTTCAACAGGTGAATGGATAAAGAAACTCTGGTATATATACACAATGGAATACTATTCAGCCATAAATAATAATAATATTATGGCATTTGCAAATAAATGGATGGAATTGGAGAATATCATGCTAAGTGAAAAAAGCCAAGCCCAAAAAACCAAAGGACGAATGTTTTCCCTGATAAGTAGAGAATAATATATAATGGGGGTTGGGGGATGGGGAATGAGAGAATAATGGGGGAACTTTAGATTATACAGAAAGAAATGAGAGGGAGGGGGGTATGAAAAATGATGGAAGGAGACGTATGATTACACGGATGGTACGAATCCTCATTGTGCACAGAAACGAAATGATGTATCCCATTTGTGTACAATGAATCAAAATGCAGTCTGTAAAACATTAAAAGTTAAATTAAAAAAATCACAGATGGAATCTAATGTTAAACTAAATGCAAAATTAGTAAAGTTAAAAATATACAAACCCTCTTAGGTTCAACAGTATGAGAAAAGTATATTGTTGGCACACAATTATCTCCAATCCCTAAAGCATTATGGTCATTTTCATTATCGCCATCATCACTGTTATCATCATCATCTTCATTACTGTGACAAGAATTTGAACCATTTACTGAACAGTTCAACTGACTATTCACTTGACCATTGAGTAGTTCTGAATGTATAATATCCTTATGACAACTGCTGGGAGTGAGGGAGTTTGTTTTTTGATGTTTTACATTCACATTTGTGTTTTGATCTTCCTTTTCCTCTTCAGAAGAGGTTGTATCTTCTCCATTTACAATCATGGTATCAGATTTACTAGTAAAGAAAAAGAGAATATGAACAAAATGAAACAAAAATACTAGAATTTTACCTATTCTTTCATCATATTTCAGTGGGTTAAAAGATTTTGAAAAGTATTTTTTAAAACTAGAATTCTAGATTAAAAAAGGTTAAAAATGTTTTGATGTGAATTAAAATTTGTTACTATGCCACTTCTGTATATTGTACTTCTCAAACGTAAGTAGACTTATGGGAGATCATTTTTATCTTTGAATTTTGGCCAGACACAATATAAATATAATATCAATAGTAATAAGAAATTCAAACAATATGTATTTCTATTTGAAGAATTAATGTCACATAACTATATTTTTATTTTCTCTTTCCATCCTCAGGATTTTTAAAATAAGCATGTATTGTTATAATTTTAAAAGATAAAATAGTTATACATATGCACATCAATATACTTACATTTATACACATGAATGCACATTTATCATGCTTCATTCTATAAAGGGGCTGAGGACCTTATAAAAATAACAAAACCAAAAATGCAATAGAACTGAAATTATATCATGCAAAAATAGAAAGAGAATCATGACTAAGAAAATCACAAGATCCAATACTGGTTTTAAAAAGTGAAATAGTACCAGTTAATCAAAAAGACCTAAAAATTTGTAGGTGAAACGGTAGGGGGAAAATCTTTTGTGTTTCTTGTCTTATTTTTCACAGAAACTAATTACTGCATATGGTACATCATTTAAGCAAAATAATATAAGAACTTCAGTAGTAGCAGATCTCATTTAGCACTTTGACAATTCTAAGTAAGTGCTAATGTGTGTCTTTCAAATAGCAGTTTAGTAAAGTTTCTCATACATAAAACTACCTGACCAGATTACAAACTGCCTGTTCAATAAACAGAAAGGTTTGTAAGTGGGAAGAAGGATAAACATTTTAGAATATCAAGTTAAAATTCAAAGCATATTTTTTTTAATAAGTCAAAGATAGAACATTATCCTGAGTGTAGCATAAAAATACATTAAATTTAAATTTTAATATTTAATGCATCCATAATTATTAAAAGTCAACTCTTATAATTACTTCATTATATAAAATGTAGCTGAAATCTCATAATAAGAAAATGGAGATGTTTATCTTAAGCATGTACATCCACATGCATGGGAATATACGTAAGCACACCATCCTTTAAAAAAAAAAAAAAAAGGACTCGAGAATATTATTTTGGGGAGGAAAGAGTATTGATAATTTATTATATATTTCTGCATTTTTTTCAAGGAGCACATATTATTTTATTAATGAGGAAATATGAATGAAACAAAAATTTTTTTAAAGATTATTTGGTAGTAGGTACCTATCAAGTTCACCCAGCAATTCTTCTTGTCTCTCTAGTTCTTCAAGTCGAGCCCACAGTTTCTTATCAGCAAGCAAATCCCCAGATTTTACTTCATTTGCAAAATTCGCTTCAAAAATATTTGAAGTTTTTGGTTTGGAATGAGGTTTATGAGCAATTCGTTGTTTGGCTATTTTAAAAAAGGATAGACAAGACTATGAACAGTCAACCTTAAAAAAGAAAAACACAAACCTAGACTTATACTTTCTTTTAGAGCAAAGGGCCTATTGAGACAGAGTACCTGACTTTTAAGCCGAGCAGAACTACAAAGATGCATGTCTCTTAGAACCTTGCTACTCAAAATGTGGTCCATGGACCAACAGCACAGGCATTCCTGGGGAACATTTCAGAAGTGTAGGCTCTCAGAGACTCCTAAATCCACGTTATCATAATCTGTATCTCAACAAGGACCCCAGAGAACACATATGTACATTAAAAGTTATTAAAGAGCTGCTCTAGAGATTCCAAAATGCATAAGTAGAAACAGTCATCATGCATCCTAGTTATAATGCAAAATTCAACACAAGTAATACCAATTTACCATCCTAACTTAAGAGAATTTATTTACTAAAGTAACAGGCAAAAAACCTTGTCACTGGATACTTTAAACTCAAAGGCACAGCTAAGAATGACTATCTTAGGAAGAAATTATAGAGTTGAATCTCTGGAAAGTTCCATTATGATTTTACATATAAACATCTCTGCTTTTTAAATTGTTTAATTTTATTTGTAATCCTCATGTGAGGGTAGGGTTGGATCCAACCTGAACTCAAACCTATTTCTCAGTTTAAAAAATAGAATTTTTCTTAATAAAGCCAGTTTAAATTTTCAATAAAGTAACAGGAAATGTAAAGTACTGTCCTTTGTGAGGTATGATACTACTTAGATGATGTCAAATCCATCATATATTCAAATATATA
>NC_136478.1:39154680-39209680 GCF_902686455.1 Sciurus vulgaris | reverse complement strand
CAATTAAATTTTGGAAACTGAACAGGTGATAACTTTTTACAACAGAAAAAAAATGAAGCCCAATTGTAGCGAGGAAAAGCTGCAGCAAGTGAATTTGGGTTATTTTAGGTTAAACCTGAAAAGGTTACTCATTTGGAAATATTTTTGAGAGAAGGGTACACTAAAAACAAAGATCTGGATGAAAATTTGAAAGCAATCGTTTTTCCAAAACCCAAACCATATAAAGCACAGCCAAATGAGTTCCTCTTTTTTGCCTAAACAGAAGATTTACAATCTAGGGTGGTGTGCAGGAACAGTAATAGAGGAGTGAAAGCACCTGAAACACCAAGTAATTTGAAGCAGGAGGTAAATAGAAGTGTCTTAGCAAAAACAAGGGGACTAATTCCAGGGAATATAATCTAATTTAAGACTCCTAGCCTGTTCCTAGAATATGAGATTAGAAGATTCTCTTGTAGGATGATTAACCCCAAACGTGGCAATATTTGAAGATTCCTCAGTGAGAACAATCAGCTTGCCACTTAAATCTCTGAAGCAGATCAGTCAAAAGTCTTGCTTATGCACACAGAACTTAACCTTGATTACCCTGATTAGCCAAGAATCACCAAACAATTGAAAAAAATTCAACTTAAAGCCAGAGACATGAGAGAGAAGGGGGGGGGGGGGGAGAAAGAAGAAAAAATGGGTAGAGAAGGGAATAAAAGAAGAAAGGAGGTACATGGAAAATGCATAAAGAAAGCAATAGAAAAAACATGTCCTTTTAAAAAAATACTGCATCCATGAAACAAGAACAGTATGTTATAACAAAGGAACATTGAAAGAACAAAAAAGGAGCTTCTGGGAATTAAAGTATGTACAGAACTGATTTTAAAAAATGAAATAAATGCTTTTTAAAAAATCAAGTAGAAGAAATCACTTCAAAAACTATAACAAACAGATGAACTACAGGAAAAGAAATAGTATTAAAAATTTCCAAGAATGGAAGGACATGAATATCCACACTGAAAGGACTCACCAAACACCAGGAAAATAAATTTTAAAACACATGTAATATGTTTTTCAGGTCATAAGAATTAAAGACCAATAAGAAATCTAAAGCTCCCAAAGAGAAAAAACAAATTATAAACACAAAGGTAAGAGTGGCATTTCAGGTTACAGGAAATAAAGACCACAAAGAAAGAGTGGCATTAAATTTTTCTCATAGCAACATTAAAGAAAGTAATGGGATAATATATTCAAATTCTCAAGAAAAATTTGTTTAAAACCTAAAATTCTTCAGTCTAGTAACAGCAAGTAGGAATAGAAGAGATATTTCAGACATATCCATTTTTTAAAAATAGACCTCCCATGTACCTTCCTAGAGTTACTAAAGAGTATAGTCCCAAAATAGACCCCAGAAAAATAACCCTCCTTTGTTTAAGATAGAAGCCAGTCTAAATTGAAGCAAGACTATGAAAAGACTCCAGTAATGGGAGCTTTAAAAAGAAAGAAATCATTTGAAGAATTAGTGACTGATACACAGAACACTATGCCACAATCAATAAAAGCAGTCACTATCAAACATAAGCTTGTATAAAAATGTAATGGAATTTTATCAAAGCATGAACAATTATATAACAAAATTGTGATTCAATAATATTAAAAACACTAGGGAAACAGGAACAGAGAGAATGTGCAAAAATGCTAAATGGTCCTCTTAACCTGTAGTTTGGCAGCAAATAAATAATAGGCAAAATGGAAAAAACTATAAAGAAAATAAGATATGTAAATTACTTGGAAATACAGATAAAACAGCAGAGTAAAAGAATAGCCAGAGTAAAAGAACATACAAAATAAAATTAACTGTGAGGAATGGAAACTGGGAGCCAAGAGAACTGAAGCAGGATTCTGATATTTTTTCATTGTAAGTCTTAAGATGGTATACGATGTTTTAAAGTTATAGTTTTCCTTCATTATTTAAGGGGAAACGGTTCCAGGAACGCCCCGTCATGGATACTGAAATCCACAGATGCCGAAGCCCACTATATACAAAATGGCACAGTATTTGCATACAACCAAAGTACATTCTCCTAATGACTAAATTATTTCTAATTACTTACAATACCTAACACAACTTAAAGGCAATGTAAATAGTTGTTATACACTATTGTTTAGGAAATAATGATAAGAAAAAAATGTACATGTTCAACATTTCTTCTTGAATATTTTCAATTCACAGTAGTTTAATCTGTGAATGTGGAATCTGCAGGTACAAAGGGCCAACTATATATCTATTACATAGATAAATCTAAAATCATGAATTTATATTTTGTAACAAAGTATCAATGCTCTTGATATATGCCTTAGTGAAGACACTCAAGAAGACACAATGCTTAAGGACAGGCTAAATCTTAAGACACATACTAAGATATACTTTAATCAGAGTGATGAAGGACAAAACCAAACAGGAAATTTTGAAAGCAGCAAGAGACTCACCATACATAAGCAATCCTCAATAACATTATGAATGGATTCTTCAAAAGAAACTTTCTCAGCAGAAAGTTGTGGGATAATATATTTAAAGTGCCAAGGTGGGGGAAGGGGACTATCAATTAAGAATTCTATATCCAGCAAAACTGTCCTTCAAAAAATAAAGAGAGAAATCAGGACATTCTTAGATAAACAAAACCTGAAGGAGTTCTTCATCACCCAATCTGTCATCTGAGAATACTAAACAGAGTTCTTCTAGTTGATATGAAAAGACAACAGACAGTACCTCAAAGCTGTAGGAAGATACAGAAAAGGCAAACAGAGAAAAATAAAAACAGGTATGGTTGTAAAATTCTCTTTTTCTTTTCTACTTGATTAAAAAAAAAGCACAAAAGTTACTATAAAACCTTTGTTAATGAGCACACAACATATAAAGATATTATTCGTGATATAAATAGGATGAAGGAGGTACAGAGGAATAGTTTTTGCCTTATGGAAATTAAGTTGACATAATTCAAAGTTGACATTTTTGTATCTTTAGAATGTTATAATGTAATCTCTGTGGTAACAACCATGAAAATATCAACAAAAGTTAACAAAAGAAGTATGAATGGTATCAAATTGTTTCAATATATAATATTAAACAAAGAAGAGTAAAAAAGTTAACCAGAGGCAAAAAAAAAAAAAAAAAAAAAAAAAAATTCCTATAAAACACACAGAAAAAAAATAACCAAACAGAAATGCAAGCTCTTTCCCATTAGTAATCACTATACACAGAAATGGGCTAAACTTCCTAATCAGAAGTATGGATTTTTTTTAAAGGGATTCAACTACATACTATCTACCTGAGATTTACTTATAGACCTAAGATCACAATCAGGTTTAAAGTGAAAGGATGGAAAATAAACTCCAGGCAAATAGTAACCAAAAGAGAACTGGAATAGCAATGATAAAAATAAACCCATACAGACTTTAGGTAGAAAAATTAAAAATAAAAGCTACAAGACACAAAGGATATTTTATATTAAAATTTATTGGAGCCCACAAGTCCCCCACACCAATGTCAATCGCCATCACTGAGCCCACCCACCCCTCCACCAAGGTTAGACTCCGGTACTGAGCCCACCTCCCACAGCAGACAGACCAGCTCTGAGCCCCCCAGCCCGCTCCCACACCAAGGATAGAGGCCGGCAGCTGAGCCAGCCTGCCTGCCCCCCCTACTGCTGAGGGACACTGCATCTGCCTCCAGGCTGACTCAGCACACCCTGTGGGGCTCCCCAGCTTCTTTGGAAGTTGGTGCAGGCATTCTGAATCATTCCTGAGGGCGTGGTCATCATCACTGGAAGGGTAGCTCCCTTCCTGAGACACCTGCAGGAGACTGGAGGTTCTTTGATAGGTACCTCTATATACTCAGATCCTATACCCTTCCCCATCCTCTTATTCACAACTAGAAAAACTGTAAAGAGTAATCAAACTGATCCTGTTTATTTTAATAATGTTAAAGTCTTTATAGGGGCTATCTGGTTCAGGGCTATATTTTCTCTGTATTGGATGCTACTGGTGTCGATCTCCCCTTCAAAGGAGAGGTAGTGGAAAACTGCAGGGTCATAATAAGCCTGCAAAGGGGGGAACTTCAGTATCTCTGATCTTCACTGCTAGAGGGGAATATATAGAAACAACATGAAAAAACAGGGGAAGAAAGTGTCCCTTTCTTTGTGATAGAATCAAATGACAGGATGGCAGTAGAAATGACAGAAAAAGAGCTTAGAATCTGCATAATTAAAATGATCTGTGAAGCAAAAGATGAGATAAGAGAGCAAATGCAGGCAATGCATGACCATTCCAGTAAACAATTGAAAGAGCAAATGCAGGAAGCAAAAGAACACTTCAATAAAGACATAGAGATTCTGGAAAAAAAAAAAAAAAAACTTGAAATGAAAGAAATGATAAACCAAATCAAAAACTCAATAGAAAGCATCACCAACAGAATAGACCTCATGGAAGACAGAATCTCAGACAATGAAGACAAAATATTTAATCTTGAACGTAAAGTTGAACAAATTGAGAAATGTTAAGTAGTCATGAACGGAACCTCTAAGAAATATGGGATATCATGAAAAGACCAAATTTAAGAATTACTGGGATTGAGGAAGGCACAGATATACAAACCAAAGGCATGAACAACCTGTTCAATGAAATGATATCAGATTTCCCACAACATGAAAAATGAAATGGAAAATCAAATACAAGAGGCTTACAGAACACCAGGTACACAAAATTATAATAGATCCACACCAAAACACATTATAATGAAAATACCTCACATAAAAAATAAAGATAGGATTTTAAAGGCTATGAGAGAAAAGCGTCAGATTACATATAAGGGAAAACAAATATGGATATCAGCAGATTTCTCAGCCTAGACTCTAAAAGCAAGAAGGGCCTGGAACAATATATTTCAAGCTCTGAAGGAACACGATGCCAACCAAGAATCCTATACCCAGCAAAACTAACCTTCAGATTTGACAATGAAATAAAATCTTTCCATGATAAACAAAAGTTAAAACAATTTACAAATAGAAAGCCTGCCCTACAAAACATTCTCAGCAAAATATTTTGAGGAGGAAGTGAAAAGCAACAACACAAGCCAGCAACCAGAGGAACTACCGTAAAGGAAAAGCCAATCAAAGGAGAAACCAAGTCAACTAAAACACCAAAAATAAGCCAAAAAGATCAGAAATAAAAATCATATCACAATAATAATCCTGAATGTCAATGGCCTAAAACTCAATAATCAAAAGACATAGACTTTTTTTGGCAGATTGAATTAAAAAGAAGAACCCAACAATATGCTGCCTTCAAGAGACTCATCTCAGAGAAAACAACATCCACAGACTAAAGGTGAAAGGATGGGGGAAAACATACCATGCACATGGACCCAGTAAAAAAGCAGGGGTCTCCAGCCTCATATTAGATAAAGTAGACTTCAAACCTAAGTTAGTAAGAAGGGATAAAGAAGGACATTTCATACTGCTGAAGGGAAGCATAAAACAGCAAGATATAACAATTTTAAATATTTATGCCCCAAACAATGGAGCATCTGTGTGTATCAAACAAACCCTTCTGAATTTCAAGAATCAAATAGACCAAAACACATTAATAGTGGGGGACTTTAACACACTGCTCTCACCACTAGATAGACCCTCCAAAAAAAATTGAATGAAGAAACTACAGAACTAAATAATACAATCAATGATAAAGACTTAATGGATATTTACAGAGTATTTCATTCCTCATTGAGTGAATATACTTTCTTCTCAGTAGCTCATGGATCCTTCTCCAAAATAAACCATATGCTATGCCACAAACAAGTCACTAGTAAACACAAAAAAACAGATCCTACCCTGTATCCTATCAGAACATAATGGAATGCAATTAGAAATGAACGATAAAATAACAAAAACTACTCATACACCTGGAGACTAAATAATATGCTATTGAACGATGCAATGATAACAGGAGAAATCAAGGAAGAAATAAAAAAATTTTTAGAGGTAAATGACAACAATGACACAACATATCAAAATCTCTGAGACACTCTGAAAGTATACTAAGAAGAAAGTTCATTGCACTGAGCTCATACATTAAAAAACTAAAGTCAACAACTAGATGACCTAACAATGCATCTCAAAGCCCTAGAAAAAGAGGAACAGAGCAACACCAAAACTAGTAGAATACAGGAAATAATTAAAATCAGAGCTGAAATCAATGAAATTGAAACAAGAGAAACAATTCAAAAAATTGACAAAACAAAAAGTCACTTTGAAAAAGTAAACAAAATTGATAAACCCCTAGCCACACAAATGAAGAGAGAGAAAAAAACTCAAATTACTAGAATTCGTGATGAAATAGGAAAGATCATGACAGATACCATTGAAACACATAATTAGAAGTTACTTTGAAAATCTATACTCCAACAAAATAGAAAATATTGAAGACATTCACAAATTTTTAGAGACATATGATCCTCCCAAACTGAATCAGGAAGATGTACACAATCTAATCAGATCAATTTCAAGCACTGAAATAGAAGCCATCCATCAAAAGCCTACCAACCAAGAAAAGCCTAAGACCAGATGGATTCTCAGTCGAATTCTACAAGACCTTTAAAGAAGAACTGATACCAATACTCCTCAAAGTATTCCAGGAAACAGAAAAGGAGGGAACCCTTCCAAATTCATTCTATAAGGCAAGTATCACTCTGATACCAAAACCAGACACAGACACATCAAGGAAAGAAAACTTTAGACCAATATCCCTGATGAACACAGATGCAAAAATCCTTAACAAAAAACTGGCAAATCGCATAAAAAATATATTAAAAAGATAGTGCACCATGATCAAGTGGGGTACATCCCACGGAGGCAAGGTTGGTTCAACATCCAGAAATCAATAAATGTAATTCATCATATCAACAGATTTAAAGTTAAGAATCACATTATTATTTCAATAGATGCTGAGAAAGCATTTAATAAAATACAGCACCCCTTCATGCTTAAAACACTACAAAAAATAGGAATAGTAGGAACATACCTCAACATTGTAAAGGCTATCTATGCTAAGTCCATGGTCAACATCATTCTTAATGGAGAAAAACTGAAAGTGTTCCCTCTATAAACTGGAAGAAGACAGGGATGCCCTCTTTCAGCACTTCTATTCAACATTGTTCTTGAAACACCTGCCAGGGCAATTAGACAGACCAAGGAAATTAAAGGGATACAAATAGGAAAATAGAACTCAAGCTGTCACTATTTGCTAATGACATGATCCCATATTTAGAAGATCCAAAAAACTTCACTAGAAAACTTCTAGAACTAATAAATGAATTCAGCAAAGTAGGATATAAAATCAATGTGTAAATCTAATGCATTTCTATTCATAAGTGATGAATCCTCTGAAAGAGAAATTAGAAAAACCACTCCATTCACAGTAGCCTCAAAAAAAAAAAAATAAAATAAAATACTTGGGAATTAATCTAACAAAAGAGGTGAAAGACCTCTACAATGAGAACTACAGAACATTAGAGAAAGAAATTGAAGAAAACCTTCTAAGATGGAAAGATCTCCCATGTTCTTGGATTGGCAGAATTAACATTGTCAAATGGCCATTCTACCAAAGGTGCTATACAGATTCAATGCAATTCCAATTAAAATCCCAATGACATTCCTCATAGAAATAGAGAAAGCAATCATGAACTTCATCTGGAAGTAGAAAAAGTGAAACAGGAGGTATCACAATACCAGACATTAAACTATACTACAGAGCAATAGTAACAAAAACAGCATGGTATTGTCACCAAAATAGACAGGCAGTCCAATGGTATAGAACAGAAGACACAGAGACAAAACCACCTAAATACAGTCACCTCATACTACACAAAAAGAGTCGAAAACATACAATGGAGAAAAGATAGCCTGTTCAACAAATGGTGCTGGCAATACTGGAAATCCATATGCAGTAAAATGAAATTAAACCTCTATCTCTCACCCTGCACAAAACACAACTCGAAATGGATCAAAGACATAGGAGTCAGACCAGAGACCCTGTACCTAATAGAAGACAAAGTAGGTCCAAATCTTCATCATGTTGGCTTAGGATCAGACTTCCTCAACAAGACTCCCAAAGCACAAGAAATCAAAGCAAGAACCAATAAATGGGATGGACTCAAACTAAAAAGCTTTTCCTCAGCAAAGGATACAATCAAGAATGTGACGAGAGAGCCTACAGAGTGGGAGAAAATCTTTTCCACATGCACTTCAGATAGAGCACTTATCTCCAAAATTTATTAAGAACTTACAAATCTTTACACCAAAAATACAAAGAACCCAATCAATAAATGGGCCAAGGAACTGCACAGACACTTTACAGAAGACACACAGGCAATTAATAAATATATGAAAAAGTGTTCGACATCTCTAGTAATTAGAGAAATGAAAACTAAAACAACTCTAAGATTTCATCTTACTCCAATTAGAATGGCTATTATCAAGAACACAATAACAGATGTTGGCATGGATGCGGGGGAAAAGGCACACTTTTACATTGCTGGTGGAGTTGCAATTGGTGCAGCCACTCTGAAAAGCAGTATGGAGAATCCTCAGAAAACTTGGAATGGACCCATCTTTTGATGCAGTTATCCCACTCCTCGGTTTATAAAATCAGCAAAGTACAGTAACACAGCCACATCAATGTTTATAGCAGCTCAGTTCACAATAGCTAGATTGTGGAACCAACCTAGATGCCCTTCAACAGATGAATGGATAAAGAAACTCTGGTATATATACACAATGGAATACTATTCAGCCATAAAGAATAATAATATTATGGCATTTGCAAATAAATGGATGGAATTGGAGAATATCATGCTAAGAGAAATAAGCCAAGCCCAAAAAACCAAAGGTCAAATGTTTTCCCTGATAAGTGGCGAATGATATATAATGGGGGTGGGGAGTGCGAGAATAAAGGGGGAACTTTGGATTATGTAAAGGGAAATGAGAGGGAGGGGGTATGAAAAATGGTGGAGTGAGACAGACATCATTACCCTATGTACCCGTATGACCGCACGAATGGTACGAATCTACATCGTGTACAACCACTGAAATGAAATGATGTACCCCATTTGTATATAATGAATCAAAATGCAATCTATAAAAAATTAAAAGATAAATAAAAAAATTTTTTTTAAATTATGATATTTACTTTCCCTAACAGGCATATCTCTTTAACTTAAACATTTCATATTTTCTATTTGTTTTTGTATCCCTAGATTCTGAGGTCACAATTTTTCTATATGCCATAAATACACTCAGCAAATATCTTCTACAGAAAAAAAAGTTATCAATCTATCAAGAAGATATCACAATTACAGACATACACTCAAAGCCCCAGATGCATAAAGCAAAAACTTACAGAATTAAAGAGACAGATTTTAATAATAGCTGCAAAACTTCTCACTTAAGAAAAAAAAAAAAAAAAAGGATGGAATAAACAAAAAAACAGAGCAACAAAGAAATAAAAGATATATAGACCACCCAACTACAGGAGAATACACATCTTCTAAAGGAAACATGGACTAGTCTCCAGTAAGACCAGATCATACATCACAAATAAGTTTCAAAAAACTGAATGAGAGCTGGGTGGCACAGGCCTGTAATCCCAGTGGCTTGGAAGGCTGAGGCAGGAGGATCACAAGTTCAAAGCCAGCCTCAGCAACCTAGTGAGGTCCTAAGCAACTTAGCAAGATCCTGTCTCTAAAATAAAAAATAAAAAGCCCTGTGGATGTGGCTTGGTGGTTAAGCACCCCTGGGTTCAATGCCTGGTACCAATGAAACAAAATAAAACTTAACTGAACTAGAGTGAAAACACACATGGAGCATATTTTCCAATCAAAATGGAATTAAAATAAAAATTAACAGGGATAAAACTGAAAAATTCACAAATATATGGAAATTTAATTTATGTGTCAAGGAAGAAATCATGAAGGAATTAAAAAATTCCTTTAGATTAAAAAATAAAAACCCATCATACCAAAACTTACAGAATGCACTACATCAATGCTAACAGTGAAGTTTTTAGATACAAATGCCTATGTTAAAAAAAAAGATTTCACACCAGTAATCTCTCTGTACACTTTAAGAATCTCAAAAAAAGAAAAGCAAACCGAACTCACAAGTTAACAGAGAAGAAGAGAAAAAAAGATTAGAGGAAGATAAAGGAAACAGAGAACAGAAAGACAAGAGAGAGAAAAATCAATGAAAACAAAAGTTGGTTCTTTGTAAAGACCAATAAAATGGACAAATCTTTACCTAGATTGTCTAAGAAAAAAGAAAGACCAAACTACTAAAATCACAAAGGTGGGGACAATACAACTTATTTTACAGAAGATAATTATAAAGAAATTCTAGGAACAAGTGGATGCCAAGAAATTGGATAACTAGATAAAATGGCCAAATTCCCAGAAAAACAATGACTACCAAAATTTATTCAAAAATAAACTGAAAATCCAAACACACCTAATACCCAACAAGAAAAATGCAAAGAAACGAATGGCTTCAGAGTTCAATTCTACCAAACATTGAGAATTAACACCAGTTCTTCTAAAACATCAAATAGGAAGGAACAAATTCTATGAGGCCAAAGCTACTAGAAGAAAACTACAAGCAAATATCTCTTATGAATATAAATGAAAACATCCTCAACAAAATATTAGCAAACTAAATACAGCATCATATACACTATGACCAAGACTGATCCCTTTCCCCTCCAGGAATGCAAAGATGGTTCCATATATAAAAATAAATCAATGTAATATTGCACATTAATAAAGGAGAAAAAACACAACATTATCTCAACTGAAATCAGAAAAGGCCTTTGACAAAAGTCAACACAATATCATGATTTAAAAAAAAATAAACTGTAGATTAAAAAAATAAATAAAAACCTAACACTGAAATTTACAGTCTGTAATGAATCAATGCTAACAGTGACATTTACAGATACAAATGCCCACATTAAAAAAATAAAGATCTCAAACCAGTATTAGCATTTGGATCTGGAGTATTCTTCAAAGTCTTATTAAAAACTTGCCCACCAGCCTGTGACACTGAAAGGAAACATTAGGATGTGTAACCTAGTGGAAGTAAGTTACATCACTGGGGATATGCCCTGGAAGGCATTCCCTACCCCTTTCCTCTCCTTCTCTTTTTGTTTCCCAGCCACCAAGAGAGCAGCAGCTTTGCTCCACCATGCACTTCCCACCAGGATTGTTTTGCCTCACCAAAGGGCAAAACAAAAAGGATGGGGCCAAGCAACTACAAACTGAAACTTCTGAAACTATGAGAACTTTTTCTTCATAAGTTGATTTTCTCAGGTATTTTGTCACAGTGACAGAAAGTCAACAGAAAGGAAAGTCCTCAATAAGGTAAAAGTCAGACATGAAAAACCCAGCTGACATCATACACAAGGGGAATTTAATAGATATTAAATACTAAAATACTCATAATAGCATTATTCACAATAACCAAAAGAAAAAAATGTGTCCATCGATGTACAAATAGATAAGCAAAATGTGGTGAAATCTGTGAAATATTTTTCAACCTTAAAAAGGACAGTGATTTGTTGCACATTACAATATGGATGAACCTTGAAAATCTGCTAAGTGAAAACACTCCAGACACAAATGGACAACTATTATATGATTCCACTTATATGAGGTATCTAGAATAGCCAAATTCATAAAATGGAATGGTGGTTATCAGAAGCTGGGGGTAGGGGGAGTTATTTAATGGGTACAGAGTTTTACTGTGACATGATGAAAGAGTTCTGGAGATGGATAGTGTTTATAGCTGACCAACAATGTTAATGTACTTAATGCCACTGGATTATATACTTAAAAATGCTTTAAATGGTAAACTGTATGTTGTGTATGTTTTACTACACTGGAAGGGAAGGGAAGGAAGAAGGAAATAAGTTAGTGGGGTACTATATTAAGGTATCAATTTCAAAATGTTTGACAGACATTAGGTGGGCAAAGATATAGTCACTCTGTTCAGACTTGTACTACCCATGTTAAAACATACATCCTTTTCAGGCCAGCAATTCAATCCTAATTGGTTATGCTAGAGATATAGATAAACAAGTATAAAATGATATATACACCTTTACATGCACACACATACAGGATATTCATTGCGTCACTGCTATTAACTATAAAAAAACTGAAAGAAATTTAAAAGCCTACCATAGTAAGGAACTGACTAATTAAAATATGGTACAATATAATACAATGCTATGAACTAAAAAAATGAGACAATAAGCTAAAAAAATAATGTACCACCATTGAGTAGATGTAGGTGGGCGGTAATGCATAAATTTACAACTAATAACATACTGATAACAGCGATGCCTCCAAGGAGGCTAATTGAATGGTAAAGGACACGGAGAAGGAAGGATACTTATATTTCAATAAATAGCCTATAAATTTCATATCACATCCATATGTAAACACTAAAAACTTCCATTAAGAAAACAAAACAGGGGGGCGAGAATGGAGGAAGAAGGGACTGTATAGAGGGAAAAGAGGGGTGGGGGGAAGGAAAAAATAACAGAATGAATCAAACACTATTACCCTATGTAAATGTATGATTACACAAATGGAATGCCTTTACTTCATGTACAGAGAAACAATATATATCCCATTTGCGTACAATAAACATAAATTAGAAAAAAAGAAAACAAAAAAGCCTGCCAGGTATGGTGACATGCCTGAAATCCCAGTGACTCAGGAGGCTGAGGCAGGAGAATCACAAATTCAAGGCCAGCCTCAGCAACTTAGCAAGGCCCTAAGCAACTTAACAAGACCCTATATCAAAAATAAAAAATAAGAAAGGCTGGGGATGGCTCAGTGGTAAGGTATCCCTTGGTTCCATCCCCAGTACTAGGGGCGGGGTAGGGGGGCATCCTATAAATGCTCTCATAAATAAACTTTCTTCTACATCACTTTTCTCAAGGGGGTGGGGGGAGTGATTTGGTGCCTAAAAGTTCTTATCACTTACTTCCTTTGGAATTCTGTTTTTAAAAATGTCCCACTACACTAGAATTTTCCTAAGAGTACTCTGTGAGATAATAAACAGTTCATTAGAAAAAATTCTCAAAATCAAGTAGTTTGGGAATCATAATTTTAAAATATTAATGGGATATTGGTGGGGGAGACAGTACTAAGATAGAACCCATGGGCTCTTTACCCATCATTTACATCCCCAAACTCTACCCTCATTTTTTGTTTGGTTTTATTTTTTGAGATGGTCTCGCTAAGTTTCTGAAGCTGGTCTTGAACTTGTGACCCTCTTGCCTTAGCCTTCCAAGTCACTGGAATTATAGGGATGTACCACCATGCACAAATGGAATGGATGGATGGAAATATATGTATATGTACATAACACACACACACACACACACACACACACACACACACATATATATATATATATATAAAAATTTTCAGGACTTCTAGGACATTCAATATGCAAATGTGCATTTGACTTTCTAGTACAAGGAAAGCAATGTGCAGTAATCTACAAACTTGATTGTGTTATCAACACTGCCTTTAGGTTACTATTCATTCCCCTCAACCTTGACATCAAATCAGCTGCCAAGTCCTATCAGGTTCTGAAATCTTCTTGCTTCTGATCTTGTCTTCTCTGAGAATACAGTCATTACCCTAACTCATGGCTCTTATCCGTTCATGCTCTCCTTTCCACTAAAAAAATAAAAATATCCAAAATATATTAATACCTAACTTATAACATTAAAAATAGCTTTCAAAATTCTTGTTTTGGCAACGACACAGCAATGAAGTATTAAAAGAGGGCAGGACAAAAAGAAACAAAAGAACAAAAACAGAACAAAAAAGAAAAAGAAAATGCTAAACCTAAGTCCAAACATTGAAAACTACACTAAATATAAATGGTTAAAACATATACCAATTTAATTATCAGAATGAATTAAAAAGGAAAGATCCATATCATAAAAAACTTACTTTAATTACTAAATAGTCAACAAAATAGTAAAAGGGATGGGAAAATATATATACCATGCATACTTGTGTATGTACTTAAGAAAAGCTTCAAAATGCATGATGTAAAAACTGATAAAAATGAAGGGTGAAATGGCCATAATTACAATCACATGAAGATTTCACTTTTCTCTCACTATTATCAATAGAAAAAGTAAATAGAAAATTCTCTCAATATTATCAATAGAAAAAAGTGAGCAAAAAATCTATAAAGATGCAGAAGAACTGAAGAACACCATCAACCAAATGCATATATCTACTCAGTAACAGCAAAATACACATTCCTCTCAAGATAGGCCATATCCTGGATCATAAAACAAATTTTAATTTGACCTTTCAGTTTCAGTTATCCATTGTCAAATTTAATGGAAAACTCCAGAAATAAACAACGTAAAATTTTGTAATTTGTATGGTGTTCTGAGAGCCCGTGTCACCCAGGGCATGAATCACCCCTTTGTTCATGCTGTATAACCTTACCCACTCATTTGTCAGTTAGTAGCCTGCTTGGTTATCAGATCAAATGTCACAGTATGGCTGCAGTGCCTGTGTTCAAGTAATCCTTATTTTACTTAATAATGGCCCTAAAACGAAAGTGCAGTAATACTGGCAATTTGGAAATGCCAAGGAAACATCATAAAGTGATTCCTTTGAGTAAAAAGGTGAAAGTTGTCAACTTAAATAAGAGGAAAAATAAAATAGTGTCCTTTAGTTCCCAATATCTAATTCGTAAAATTGTGGAGAAAAAACAACCCACATGAAATTACAAAAGTTACAGCCACAGTGCATGGTAAGTGCTTAGTTAAGAGAGAAAAGGCATAATTTCAGGCTTCTACTGAGAGTCTTGGATTATATCCCTCATGGATAAAGGAAATTATATATCTTTTCTTAATAAATGTTAAGTACAAAAGCATACCTGAACATTTTCTTGTTATTATAAAATTACATAAAACTGAATAAAACGACTTAGCATTCCTTTGTCAAATTAATTCTCAGGCATATAAATATGTATTCTGAAAATTATTTCAGATAAATATTGATACCTAACGTCATCATGTTTGGGCAATTCCAAAAATCACATTTAACTATTGGAAAGTGATTTACTTTTTAAAAATATTTCTCTACTCAAGAAGCTCTACTCCATTGTATTAAAAGTCTGTCAACATTTTAAGTCTTATCTGATTCTAAAAGTTCTTAGCTGAAATGTGAAAATCAAAGTGAACAAACTTTAATAGGCTATGAACTTACTTCCTATCGGCAGAGCTGCTCCAGTAAATAAAGACTTGTCTACTAAGAAAGGTCTCTAAAAAAGAAATAAGTCCACTGTCTTTTCTCTAATATACATGACTTATTTTAATGTAGCAGAGTCGAAAGATTTATCATTGACAGAAATTATATGTAGGACTAACAATGAGATTCTGATTAGTGTCACAAAAGATCAAAATATATATCAATTATAAACTTATACAAGTTGATTTGCAATTATAGTCTCTAAATATAGTTCACAGAATTTGACAGACTAAATGAGTTCTCTAACTAGTTCCCACTCATGTATAAGTGAAACAATTTCAGCTTTAGAAAACTCAGCTGTTTTCTATCTAGTATGACCTCATTTATACAGAAGGATCCTCACAAAATTTATTTTCAAACACATTTAACTACAAGGTCGAAAAGCAGGTAGGGGTGAAATCACACCATCAATTTAAATATGCTATTATAGAAATAAGAACACAGATTTAGAAACTAAATAAACCTAATTTTAAAATACAATGAAGCTAGAATCCAAGCTAACTCATCCAATTAAAAAATGTGGGTATTTATCCATCAACAAATAATATCATAGATAAACAAAACTAAGGCTGCTTTAATATAATGAGGAAGGGAACTCAAGCCAATTGAAAAGGATAAGGGTGAGGTGATAGTTCTTTTCCACACCTAGTCTCTTCTATAAGATGAAAATATGATTTCTTCCAAAACAAAAAGCATTTTTAAGAATTGTCAACTTGTATCAATAGGTTTTCTTGTAGTTCACTAAGCAAAAAGTAAATTACTTCTGTGTAGCAAAGTATTTAAAAGCAAAAGTAAATCTACAAAACCAACTGAAACAAACCAACTATAAAGTACAAAATGCCCTCAGTTCTTATGCCTTCCCAACTTTTATCTACAAAACCAGCTGCACTGACTTTCATAATTGGTAATTTCTGTAAACATGCCATTGTGGGTGATAATTCCAATCCAGACTGTTCCATTCCCAGCTCATTCTCAAATGTTGGTTCAACTCAAACTACCTGCAATTCAACAAAATCACAAATAGTTTGAACTGGTAAGTCATAGAAGGTATTTGGGGTCACAGTCCATCAGCTTGGCAATCTGTGAACCAATACATATATAGCAAAGAAACAACATTTACAAGGGGTACCTACGTTCTTTCCGGTGTTCAACTAAACCTACAGCCTGCTTTGCTGAGCATTTTGCAAACCAGTTGTCCCCAAGTAAAACAGTGACTTCATTAGTATGAACAAGTTTTCCTGGCATGAAGGCAAAGGGGCCAAATGGTACCTATTGTTTAAAAAAAGAAAAGAAAAAGGCAAAAAAATTAAAGCACTAAAAAATACACTTTATGAAACACAGCATTAAAAGTCCTCAGTATTACTGAGCTCTCTTTTTAACTATATACCAGGAGAAATAAAATGTCAACTTTATAGAAAGTTAACACTATATTAAAACTTCACCAGGAAAATCGATAGAAAATTATTTTAAGCTAATAATAAATGTTAAAACAGGAAATCTGTACTATATTTACACATTACTCTTTAGACACAACTCAGAAAAAGTATCATCTCGGAGCATTTATACTCTTCATTAATTCTTAAATCTACATGAAACTACTAAATATTATCAATGAAGAATACTCTTGGTTTAAAAAAACTGAAAACTATTTCTAACAGATCAGTCATTTTTGCAAAGCGGAAAAAAAATTAGCTTTAATGAATCTACCTAGCTATAATACAAAATATTTGGGCTAGTGTAACAAAAACTCTCAGAGAAACAGAGTACTTATGCAGTAAAAGACTCTAATCCAGGGCTCACAACAGGTTACTATGTCAGTACAAAAATCATTAAAACAAAAATTAGCACCTTTTTATGTAAAAAAATCAATGTTCTAGGATTTAATTCTGTGAATTACCAAGTATTACAGCCTATGCCTGTGCTGGCTAACAGGAAATGACTAAGTGCCATATACCTGTTGTAATTCCAGTTTTTTACATAGTAAGTTTTCACACCAAATATGTCAAATTCTGTGCTAATATTTATGTCACTATAATGAACTACACACACACATATGAAAAAAGCACCAACTATTATTTCATTATAATGTTATAAAGTATAACAAAACCTTCCTTGCTATGAGAGTTACCTCTGATACAGTCCATCAATCTGGCAATTTGTGAACTGATATACATACAGTTAAAAAAAATTATTTTACACAATTAATGTTTACAAGAAATAATATATTGTTTTAAAAGGAATATGCCAAACATACCATGATATTATAAGACAACTTATCAGGCAAAGTACTGAGTCTTTCTTGAAGGGCATTATAGTCATTATCTACCTTCTTCCTGTTGACAAAAAAGACCAAATACTAAATGAATGAACAGATTAACAATTCTTCCACTCTATATATCATAAGACAAACTAATTAAAAGCCTAATTTTAGCCACTTGCAGAATAAATTTTTTTTTTTTTTTTACTTTTTAGAAATTTTTTTTACAAATATTTATTAAAGAATTAAAACTCTCAGAGATTTTGGCTGTTAGAGTAGAACACTCACATCTTGACATTAGTGTTTCCTAATGTAGAAGACCACCCAGACTAAATAAAATGTAGAAATAAGTTTAAAGGGGAGGACTCGATGTTTGAAGGGAATCAGGCTCAAATTGAAGGAAGAAAGATGTAATAAAGATTTTAAGTGAATAAACACTGGCTGTGAAATGGAAATCATGAACACAAAATTTGATCAGATGCTTAGTTCTCATTAGAAAACTTTAGGGTAAAAAATGTGATGTCATCAACTTTTCAATTATTCATACTAATGATATTAAGGTGAGAGAAAAATCAACTGGGGGGCAAAAGAAATTAGGTAGAGGTAATACAAAAAGCATTTCAATTTAGCTTTGCACTCTGTTTCATTTTTTATCAAAATAGAGGTACCAGCCAGGCATGGTGGCCTACACATGCTACTCAGGAGGCTGAAGCATGAGGATCACAAGTTCAAGGTCATCCTGGGTAACTTAGCCAGACTCTGTCAAAAAAAAAAAAAAAAGTTGTGGATGTAGCTCAGTAGTAGGGGTAAGGGAAACAGAGCTACCAAATACATTAATTTCAAAGAATCAAAAGAAGTAATTCTGTCAGGGTCATGTTTTCATGCTGTGGGTTCTATCTAGTTCTTAGACATGGAATACCAAGCACAAGCCTATGGTGAGATGTCCATTTTCAAACCTTTTCTGGAGATTTGGTTTCCTAAGGGCTTCTTGCTAGGATGTAGGCTGCAAGTGAAGCCAGGGCTCTGAACTTTTTTGAAAGCAAAAGGGCACTATCAATTCTTAAAAACTGCAAAAACTCACCAACTCAGCAAATAATTTCAATGAACATGTAGATATCATCAAATCAGGATAAACTGCAGCATAAATTATCTCTCTCTAGATAATAAAAATGTCTATGCTATAAACATCATGAAACTGGGTTTCAGTTTATTAGCTCCTCTACAACAATAATAGCATAATTAATAAAAATTACCTCATTTAGTCTTAAGATCTCAAGAAATTTCACATATACATTGGTATTTATCCTGAAAGTATTTTTATAGTAAATGTCACTTACCATTTTCCTGTTACAGAAGAAAAACTAGAAGGAAGATGGAGATAAACCAGATCTCTTACAGCAAGGTAAGCTGAGTACTAATTTTAACGTAGGTCTTTTGACCTGTATTTGTTGTTGTTCTTTTTAATTATGCATGACAGTAGACTCCATTTTGACATAATTATAAAAATATGGAATATATCTTGTTCAAATTCAGTTCCAGTACCTCTTCTTTCCTTTCCTTCCCCCACTCTTGCTTCCTTTTCTCTATTGATCCTTTTGCCATTTACCCATAGGTTATCTTTTTAAAATTTATTTCTTATGGATATCCACAATGGTGAGATTCCCTGTGGTATATCCATATATGCACATAGGAAAGTTATGTCTTCATTCCACTGTCTTTCCTTTTCCTGTTCCTCCCACTCCACTCCCCCCTTCACTTCCCTTTGTCTACTCCACTGAACTTCTATTCCCACCTCACCCCCTTATTGTGGGTTAGCTTTCACATATCAGAGAAAACATTTGACCTTTGGTTTTTTGGGATTGGTTTATTTCACTTAGCATGGTAGTCTCCAAATCCATCCATTTACCAGCAGATGTCATAAAGTGATTCTTTATGGCTGAATAATACTGAACTGTGTATATATACCAAATTTTCTTTATCCTGATCTGTATTCTTTCAAGCACACTTTTCATTTTTCTGGTGTTCAAATGCTTTCTATAAAAAGTATTTCCCCACAAATACTTTTCTATTAGTAAACATAAATGCCTTTTATTATATTTAAGGCAAAATTCAACCTTCCAGATAAAATTTTATGTGGATAAAATGGCAAAAACAAGAAACAAAAAAACCTTTATGCACAGGGCTACGTACCAGAAAGAACATGACTTTGAAGTCAGACCAGAGAGTAAATCCTAACTCTACTACTTAACTTACCCATACAGATTAACCTTAGTCTTAAATATCTTCAGTGGTAAAACTGGAAGGATATCTATCTCACAGGTTCCAGATAATTAAATATAAAAGATATAATATCCTACTCAGTTTTAAGCATCGATGATTCCATAAAATATAAAGAGAAAAACCCTCCAACTTAAATGTACAAAAAAGAGTATTATCTACTAAGATTAAGATTCCACTAAGTTAAATTCTTTCAAATGGATAGTTGGACTTACTGAAAGACAGTACAGCTAAATGTAAACCATTTAGGGGCTTTGAAGATAGGGTTAGTGTGAGCAGTGAGATAATATCTATAAGGCACACATTTCATACAGTGCCTACACATAATAAGCATTCATTATTAAATCTATGGCATACTAACAGTTTATGTTTCAGATAGTTGATTACACATCAACTATCTAAATGTTTCTAAGATTAAGTAGAATTTAAAAATAGTATTAACATTCAGTATGTCTTATATTGGCAATTATACCTAAAAAAATGGACTTTAAAAAAAAATCTTCGTATGTTAAGAGAACAGTAGATTTAACTTAAGGTAATACCAGTGATCAAGGTCATTATTCCAAATCCAATATATTCAGTTTTAAGTTCATCTTAATAGTCCTCCTAGAACAAAAATTGGTCAAATTGGAAAACAGTTTATGATAGAAGCTGCTATTTCTAAGTTTTAAATTATTTTCTAAAAATGCAAAAAGAAAGGGAAGATAATATAAAATGCAGCCCATGCAAAATCCTTTTAGAAGTACGACCAGCAGAAGGCAAGCAGTGTCTCTGGAAGAAATTACTGCCTGAGAAACTCTCTGAAAGTCATTGCATTTGTCAAAATGTCCAAGACCTAGTGCTTAATCAAAGGGTGTTCTCCAAATAGTTCCTCTAATATTTAGGGCTTAAATAAGCCCATTAAAGATCACGAAGGCAAAATACAAAAGTTATTTTAAGAACCAATGCTGAGTGTTGCACAGGGTAAATAGGGGATCTTTATGTGTACCAGAATTTGAACATAAATTTTCTACATTATTACTTGAAAGCAGAATTAAATTTTGGACATTGTAGTCATTTTAAAACATAGCAATCAAAAGAGGTGATTTTTCTTTTCAAACAAAACACAGCTATGGTTAGGATAAACATCTCAAGTCTACTTACTTATGTATAGACCTGCTTGTTTGACTTCATCATATTTGATTCTTATAGTTTAAGATCAGTCTTCGATTCTTAATTTTAAACATTTTATCCAATAAATAAGATTTAAGTTGTACCAGATAACCTCATGCAACATTCCCTATAGAAAACAAGAACTAAAGCATCAGTATAAGGCATATAAAAATGTGTACAATATCCTTTGAATCTTGCTACCCATGTCTACATGTCTCTGAGGGGCACATATTGTTTTAAATAGAAGCAGCAATGACTATAAATTAATCTTAACCTTAAAGGATTAAGATTCAGACAGATTCTATGTGAAACACTTAATTTTCATAAAATTTAAAAAAGTATGAAAGCAAGTTAAATGAGGTATATGCACAAATGTTTAAAGGTGAAGTATACTGATATCCATACTTACTTTGAAATTTTCTGTGTGCTTGATTTTAACTTTATGTTTGAAGATTTTTAGAATGTTTAAAAGGGAGAAGAAAAATATGAAAAGGACTCCATATTTTTAATCCTTCTCTTATAAAATCTTTGTAAAGAAAAAAGTAAGTTCTATATTTCTCATTTTAGGAAAGTAATAAAGACTCTAATCTCCATCTTTAAATCACAAAAAAAAAAGATAAATTTGTGATTAAAAAAATTTGCTAATTTAACTGTAAAGTAGGAAGCTAAAATAGACAAAAAAATTACTAACATTAACCCCCTTTTCTTCCTTAGAAATAGTTTCACATCCTTCTCTACCTTTACCTAACATGCTAAATAAATAAAGAAGCAGAAGTGCTTAAATAGGAAAAAAAGAGAAAGGGTTTTTATATTGCTGTTACTGAGTTAATCTGAGACAAAGACTTAATTTTTTTTTTAATTTAAGAAATGATGAAACCCCAAGATTCTGAAATATATATGAGTCAACATATGGCCTTCAGAAGTATTTTTTAGTTCATCATAGAACTTTCTACTAAGCATCCTCAAACACCTTGTTCTAACTCAATTTACGAACTACTTATTGAGTGCCTCCTCTACAATTAAGCCTTACGCCACCTACTGTAGGAATCAAATATAGCGTGCTTTTTTTTTTTAATTTGCAATCCACTGACTTGAAGAATTCCTAATTTTTCACCTTGAAAATTAATAAAGAATATTAAATTCAGGCATGTGTTATTTGCATACAGAAAGATAATCTCTCAATACTAAAGCAAAGAATAATAACTTTTTTCAAAGTCGCTTCTTAATCTAAAGAAATTGTTCAAAATTGCTAGATTGTGGAACCAACCTAGATGCCCTTCAATTGATGAATGGATAAACTGTGGTATATATACACAATGGAATATTACTCAGCCATAAAGAACAATAAAATTATGGCATTTGCTGGTAAATGGATGAAGCTGGAAAATATCATGCTTAGTTGAAATAAGCCAAGCCCAAAAAACCAAAGGCCAAATGTTATCTCTGATAAGTGCATGACAATATATAACGATGGGGGGTAGCAGGGAGAAGAGAAGAATGAAGAAACTTTGGAGGGTGTAGAGGAAAAGGGGGTAGGAATGGAAAAACAGTAGAATGAAACAGTATTACCCTATATATAATGTATGATTACATGAATGGTGTGAATATACATTGTGTACAACCATAGAAATGAAAAGTTGTATCCCATTTGTGTACAATGAATCAAAATGTGTCTGTAAAAATAAAAAATATTAAAAAATTATAAATAAGAAAAAAAAGAAATTGTTCAAGTTATATTAAAAAATAAAAACATTCTTGAAAGAAGAGCCTACCCTCCTATGCTTTCTACAGTTTTGTGGGGGGAAAGGAATACTCGTTAAAAATTTAAATGTATTTATTTGTATGAAATCAAAAGCATTAAATTTTTTATTTCTAAATGATCATGACAAAATACTTTGTAACTTCAATTAATGAAATAAGTAAAATGTATACAAAATCCAGGCAATATGATGGCATATTTCCTTTTTTACAACTCTACTATACCAAGGAACTGATGTAATCAGATGATGCTGGTGAAATAATCCATGCTCTTTATATTCTACGAGTCATATGAAAGCATCATTAGAAATAACCTAAAGATAAAAAGACTAGCCTAAATATAATCACTTATAATTTTTCAAGTCAATTGAACAAATGATTCAAAGAGACAGATGAAGCTAGCATTGTATCAGACTTCTTCAATTTAACTTGTAAACAATAAGAGTGCAAAGAATAAAGATAGTAAGGGGAATTTGTTTTATTGATCTCTAGAACTACAAACATGTGACTTAAGACCTATCAGTTATCATAAGCATCTGTTTATTCATTCATAACTTATCTTTTGTTCTAGAATAAAATGACATGAGAATTCAAAGTAAAAAAGCTTAAATACTACATAAAAATACATTAGTTTAACTCTGAAAGAACTCCAGAGTGCTTAATTCATTTAACTTTATGTGATGAATTTACAGATAATTTTATCTCCTTTTTTTTCCTACAATTGATAAATATTCCTGTTATAAATTAAAAGGAAGAATCTTTTAGGAAAAATATGAGCTTATAACAAACTCAAGTTTTGATTATTCATGCCAGTTTCTACTTAAACCACACCATAATCCTTAGGTCTTGGGACTTCATTTTAGATTTTACACTTTATTTCTAAAGTATATTGTAGAAAAAAGTAAACTTTTTTGTGCGTTTTCTTAGAGTAGAGATTTAGGTCACAGACCCCTACAAGAAACTGAAAAAAGAACCCATATTTTCCATGTATTTCCATAGACAATTTCTCATTGATTTCTCCAGGTTAACAGTTTCTGTTAAGTGGTTTTATAAGAGTGAAAAGCAGTAATCCTGGTTCTGAAACCACCAAATTTTTTAAATCCTCAAAAGTATCTTTAACACAACCAACTTAAAAAATTAATAAAAAGATGGGAAAACCCTCACCAATTTGGTCATAAGTTCAATACCCACTCCCATTTGTCTTTAGTGTATTAGAACTAGGACTTTTCAATCTCAAAATAAGCACAAGCACTCAGGATTATCAGTGATCTAGCTCTCAAACATTGCAATTCTTGCAATATTTACACCTTCATTCATACATGGCACTCTTTGTGCTTGTCAGCTTTATTGCACATTGCTCTTATTTTTTAAAAGTGAATGGAAAAAAACTCAAAAGTGCAGGTTGTATCATTTTCAGACAATATAGTTAGAAAAAAATAAAAAATCATAATGTCAGAAGCAATAAATTCTTAGCCTCAATCAGATATTCACTGAACTTAGGATGACAGTGAGAAACTGAATCAAAGTATATGGGTACTGGACATAGATCATCATCAAAGACCATATTCCAAATAACGAGACGCAATTAGGGAGCTTTTAAATAACAGTTTAAATTATTTGGGGGGGAAATTCCCCTATTAACGTGTAAGTTCGCCTTTTATTTTCAGAAATGCATTAAGTATTAGTTTGGTTGCTTCCCAAAATGTGACACAAAGGCATGGGAACTCCTAGAAGTAATAACTTCTAATTATAAGTTAAAAATCATTAAGTCTTTAAAACCAGGGGGAAAATATTATAGTTTGGCCTTAGTGACACAAATATATACAAAGAATTAAGAAGTTAAATGTAATAAAACATCTGAAAACAAAGGGAGAGAACTAGCTTCTTTTCAGAATTAAGTAAATTTACCTTTATTCTTTTCTTATTTCAACCTTTCTGTAATTGAGCATGTATTCATTTTGTACTCATAATAAAAATGTTAAAATCTAATTCAGGGGCTGGGGAGATAGCTCAGTTGGTAGAGTGCTTGCCCTGCAAGCACAAGGCCCTGGGTTCGATCCCCAGTACCGCAAAAAAAAAAAAAAAAAAAAAAAAATTCTAATTCAGTTTTGTTTTTTTTTTCCCCCCCCGAAATATCCTTAAAACTATACAACTTGAAATTTTGGGGGGGAGGCAGGCACCCTAATTTGCTTTGCAGCATCACACACAAAAATTTACTTAACCCCAAACCATATACTAAAACATCACACAATTAAACAAAAAAAATGCAAGAAAGAGAATGACAGAGAAGGGAATTTGTGTAGGATTCCTCCCAGTTGCCCCTAAGATTTTCATCAATAACTACAGAAATTCCAACACAACAAAAAAGAAAATGTGTGTGAAATCTCCAGAAAGTCCAAACAAGAAGGCCTCATTTCAAACACTAACTGAAAAGTTTTCAGTCAATGGAGACTAAAAATTAATTTTCAAATTTAGCTCACACTGAAGAATAAAGCCATTATCATAAAAACTTTTTAAAGTTTTAAAATACAGATCAATAACTCACACGTTATACATAAGAAAATAAACTTGATATATGCATACCTGTTTCAGGTATTCATGAGAAATATACTATAAACCACAGCACTGTTGGTGCTTTTGTGAGGTATATTCCCTCAAATGCATCAGACACATCTATTTCTCTCTCTCACACACACACACACACACACACTCATTCTTTCTGTCTCTCTCTCTCAAATACATGTATACATCCTAGTTGACTAATAGGAAAGAGGAATTCCAAAAAGAGGGACTCACAGGCCTTCACCTGATTCTAACTATTCAGGTATTTTTCTTGGGTATTTCCCACTATATACTTTAACTATAAACAGTAACTGTTGATTGATCTTCTCGAAATATTTTCTGTCCACTTTCCTTCAAAAAATAATAAATTTCAAGTATTTGGTTTATAATCCCTCTCTAAAAACTCACATGAAGTGTTTCTGAATTTAATGTCTCAATTTAAGCTACACTTTCCAAAATTAAGCATTTGAAAAAATAAAATATTTTAAGTTTGTTTCATGTAATTTCATAGATATCTTTACAATTTAAAATTGTTTTAGGATGATTTAAGGAAAGCAAGACAGCTTTGCAATTCATATACATACAATTTATGATTATAAACAATGTCTAACATACAAATGATCTGAATATGCCAGGCATCACATGTACTATTTCATTTAATTCTCACAAGTCAACATCAAGTAATGAGACTTCTTTCTTTCCTGTGGGACACAGTCAGAAGAAATCATCTGCAGTGCATTAAAAGTGACCAGAAATCCTTTGTCACTCCTCCTATCAACAGGTGGAGATTATCTTCCCCCTTTTGAATATGGGCTGGCACACACACGTGTGCATCTGTGTGTGTGTGTGTGTGTGTGTGTGTGTTGTTTTTTGTCTGTTTTGTTTTGTTTTATACTGGAGACTGAACCCAGGGGCACTTTACCACTGAATTACATCCCCAACCCTTTTTTTATTTCAAGAAAGAGTCTCACTAAGTTACTTAGGGTCTCACTAAATTGCTGAAGCTGGCCTAGAAACATTCAATCCTCCTGCCTCAGCCTCCAGAGTCACTAGAATTACACGTATGGACCACTGTGCTGTTTGGACGGGTTTTTAAATTCCTTTGACCAATACAGTGTAGTCTTGCAGCTTCCATTCTTGCCACTCTGAGATCACAATGAAAAGTGAGCTGGATAAAGAGCACAAGGACAAATAGGCTCAGCTAACATTCAGCATTAGCCACAGACTTGTGAGTGATGCGATTCTGAACAACCTTGAGGATTCATGCAGCTACCAAACGGCTGCAACCAAATTAGTAAGCCTAGATAAGATTACCAGAAGAGGAACACAGGTAAGCCCAGCTCAATGCACCAGAATTGGGCACAAATGAATGGTTATTTTAAGACACTCGTTTTGGGTAATTGTATTAAGGACTAATAAAATAATAGATACAGCACCTCAACAAGGACAGATTTTGAATAGGAAAGCCATACTTTCAGCAATATGGGCATTATTTGTTAAGAAACAAAAATTATTACCAAATTGTATTTGGTGACCCTTAAAAGTTAGACATATGACACAATGAACTTTTTCTGAAGAGAAACAGTTAATTGAGGACAATCTCCAACATATAGTATTAAATGAACAGTATATAGTCCAATTCCATTTTTGCCCAAAAGAATGGGAGTGAATAAATCTAAACATGTGGATGAATACACACCTACTTTATGCAAACAATTTCTGAAAAGATTCTTGAGAAACTTGTAAAAACATGATTGCTTCCAGAAAAGGCAAATGAGAACTGAACAAAGCTAGAAAGAAACCATATACCATTTGTACCCCTTTATGCCTCTTCAATTTTGAAATATAAAAAGTATTGCCTACTTTTTTAAAAATCTGCTTAAATCTTACACTAATGTATAGGCACTTTTATCTCTTAAAGATATATGCTGAAGTATTTCCAGATGGAATACGGAAATTTAGATTCACTCAAAATAACTGAAAGTGGATGACAGGATGGGAGGTTAAAATGGAAGTTTTGAAGAAACCATAAGTTGACAATTATTGAAGCTGACTGATGAGTAACTGAGGGTTCACTATACTACTGTCACCTTTTGTTTGAAATTCTTCATAACAAAAAGTTACTTAAAAATATTCATGTAATGCTGTAATAATACTCAGAAAGTCGATCCTCTATATCATGACAAAAAGGTAACAAGCATAAATACAAAGTATTCATGAATATTTACAAAACACTGGCACTTTTTGTTTATGAATGTGTTATTAATAATACTTGAGTGCCAGGCTGGGTGCTTTGTAGACATCACCTCATTTGATGTTTGCTACAACCTGTGAGTTACATGGCATCATCATTTTACAAGGAAAGTGAGACACTTGGTATATAACTGCCCAAGGTTACAAAGTTAATAAATGACAGGATTCAAATGTAGCGTATCTTTAAGAGATTAAAAACAATACATTAAGATTTAAGAAAAAAAATTTTAATTAGGCGATACACTTGAAAATGTTTCAAAATGTAAGAAATATAAAAGGGCATAAATGATAACATGATAACATGGTTTTTTTCCTTAAAATTGCACAAACAAGCATAAACATCACTAGCAAAGAATTAATTTTTTATTTCATATATTTTGCTCTCCCTTGTATTGGTATGTATCCATAAAGAAAGACTGTACTAACACAGAAAGTCAAAGAAGAATTAAAAACATGCTTTTAAAAATAGTATGTGATACATGCTTAGGAATGGCTCTAACCTCTCAACTCCCTCTATATTTGCTTCGCATCTCTGCAAGTAGCACAATATTATTGTGACTTCTCTCTTTAGCACCTGACTATAAATTCCAGGTTCTTTCAACTCCAAATAGCACAATACTGACATAGGGAAGGAACTCAGTGTTGAGGAATTAAAATAATGTAAAAATATCAGGAGAATCCCACAATGCTCCCAAATAGCAATTTCCTGGCTCTCAAAAGAATGGAAACAGTTTTGATTTTAATTTTTGAATATAACAAATTGATGATCTCACTGGCCATTCAGATTGATAGAATCAATCTTGATACATGATCCATCTATACATGGATAAATATAAAGCAAACAGAAACTCCATTCCCTAAGCCATATCAGAAATAATTCAAAGGAAAAGGCAAATGTAAATTGAAAAAAACATTTTAATTGTTAATATACAGATAAGATATGATATTAAGATGTGCTCAGAGCTTTAGAAAGTGAACATGAACCTGCTCTGAAATAAATGTTAAATTTCTACCTGTCATTGATCACCAGGGTTGTAAACTGCTATACTACTTATAAACTAAAATAGTATGTATAAAATAACTACATATTTCATCTTCATTTATTCAAGAACTCACTGTAGATAATAAGATAAAACTATGCAGTATTCTTAAAGAACTCTGTTCACAGGGAAGGATTTTACAAAAACCAACCAGAAACAGGATGTTACTCACACATTTGTGTAAGCTAGTATCTGTTCTCAATGAATACAACCTTTTCTAATTTTCTAACCCTTTACCAAAACTGACAGAAGTTCACATTAATAAAATGTCCCCTGGGAATTGTTTACAAAATGGATCACTTTAGCCAAATTTTCAGGAGAAAAACATTCTTTGGCCAAGGACTTGCATTTCACATTTTAACCTGAACTGAATGTATAATGAAAAGCAAACAGTCCATTTATGGAAATGTTGACAGACTTACACCACCACTGGATGCAACTACAATGCTGCATTTATTGAAAATTAATGAAGTCCTGAATTTTTATTTATAAAGAGGATATTATTAGTTTTAGATTATTTTCTGCAAGCCAATAGTCAAAATTTAATAAGATGATGTATACAGATTGCACTGATTTTTACTCTTATCCACTGCTTGCAGCCCATGTGCATTTATACCAAAAAACATTTGATATACACTAACTATAAATTATTTCCATGGAGATCTCTCAGGCATGAAGAAAAAGCCTCTTAAAATAAATTTAAAATATTATATGCTTGATGGTGTATAACCGAAGGTTTAATCTCACCACTAAAGGGGCAGTTACCATGATTTTGCAATAACCCTGCAGACAATAATCAAGACAGCTCCTGTTGTTCTCTCAGTAAAATCTTCGTAAACACAGCATGGATATATTGTAATTTGATATCTGTAAGATCAACAGCTATACCTCATGACAACTCATAATATAAGATTTTATTTACTAATTGAGCTTTTTCCTCAGAAGAGGAAGAAAAGCATGTTATTTACCAACCATTGTCCTGTTAACTATACATTAGCACATTAAAATATACATGCTTTCGTTCTCACTAAAAAAGTGCAGTTCATAAAGCAAGTTCTGAAATGTAGAAAATTAGATCTAAATTTGGAAAATTAGATTAGATTTCAAAATTTTCAGTTTCAAAAAATTTCTGTGTCATATCTCCATCATTATTTTAAAACAAATGATTCCAATTATTTTTCTACTATCAATACAGAAAATATTCACCAAACAGAGCTTTCTATGACCAGTTAGGTTCAAATATGTCTAAGTCTGTACTTCATAATGGTATTAATATTATTCTGTTTTTTTAATGGAGAAACAAATGGTAACAATTTAAAGAAATCAGGGAACATGTAATTCAGAAAAGGATAAGAAAACTATACATTAATACCAAAGTCACTCAAAATGGAGATAACTAGAAGAATTCAATTACTGATCTTACAGGCACACACAAAACCAGTATACACGTTATTTAAATACAAGCAGGTGACCCCAACAGTATTTCAGAAGTATAATAAAACCATCTTTCACTCACCAGTGCTGGATTTTCTCTTGGCAGTTAGTGACCACCTGTCATGAAAACAGATAACTGCTCATGAAAAAACAGGGCTATGCACAGAGTTACAAAAACAGTCTATCAGAAAACTAGAACAGTAGCTTTACAGATTTAATAGCATTTCAGCATACATTTTTATTTGTCAAATGCACAGAGATGTGAATGTTAGTTTTTAAGCAGCATACTTTATCATAACCCTCTAATGCAGGCTGATAACTGCAGAACAAATTACAGCTTTCCAATTCATACTTTGGTACAAAACTCGCTTCATAACTATTAGGTGACATATGATATAAGATAACTAGTATTTTGTACAATTTACAGACCTGTTCTCAACGTTACATATTTTGTATAATACGCAAATGTTATAAATAATGGGAAACCAATGTAACATCCACGTTTCATCAGTAAAAAAAAGAAAAAAAATGACAGTAGTGAAAATATTTTATTTTGTCAGTATATCTCCAAATGTTTTCACCTGTAATTTTTATTCTGATGCATTAAAAATGAGTTCAGTGATATTTTTCTACTACATTTCAAGAAGAAATACTTGGGATAAAGAGTTGCTCTGAACAGCTCATTCTTTCCCCCATGAATTATGATAAAATTTGAAGCACTTCACAGTCCGTTTAAACTAGGTTTATAAAACAATGGAATTAAGCACAATTATTATTTTTTTTTCCTTTGAGATATTATAATAGATTCTCAAAATCTTCAGTATAGGAAAAATGTAATTTCAAAAATAACACTATTTCTGAGTCACACTTTTAAAATTTATACTATTTTCACAGAACGCTAATCACCTAATTTTAAGTCACCTATTAATAAAAATTTTAAACAGTAACCTAGCATATCACAGCACCATTTTAGAGATAGAGAAACTAAGGGATAAAAGCCGAAATGCCAAAACCATGTGAGAAAGACAGCAGTATGATTTAGTTTGAAACCCACTGCTCTAGTTCAGTTCTAAATACCAATATTGTCTATGCTCAGTATTGCACCCAAAAATCACAAGATTTTTTTTTAGACTTGTCACTAAATTCCTCTTATTATAACATTTAACTCCTGAAATAAATGTCCTTCCTTGGGACATTTTAAATACTAAGGCAGCAATCCTGTACCAAAATACATGCTGTAATCAGATACCCAACCATACTACACATTAACTCAGCATAAAAAGTCCGTTTTAGAATGAAGATCTTTTAGTAAGTATCAATCACATAGCAACACTTAATAACAGTGGTACTATATAATAGAGTACTGACTTTACATCTGGAAAAGCCAAGCTAAAACTACATCAATCTATTTCACTGTTTCTGATTTGGCAGTAATTATAAAATAGACAAAAAGAATTAAATATAAATCAAAAAAGAAGAAAATCTTCAAGAAATCCTTTTTATAAAGTTCCTATTTAACAGCCCCATTAAAAGATGGGACCCCAGTCAGGATGTTTTCCAATCCCAATGCATGTGTTTCCAAGCATGAAGTGAGCCAAAAGCACAAAAAGAAAAGCCCTGCAAACCATAAGAGCAGAATGTTCATTAACCTCTACATGATAATCCTTTCGTAGCTGCATATTAACTAGTTACATATTCATAATCATTTACATTATTTAAAGGACCTTCGATGAAAATTTCTAGGCTATATCCATTAGTGACGGTGTTAAAGGTTATAGAAGATAGTCTACTTAATGTTTCCAGGAAGCCTTTTTAATTAGTAAATATGTAAATTTGGCACATATGCTTTTTATGTTTAAAAACAAGTCTCTGGTAGAACGGCATGTGTTCTTGCCATCACCACCCACATTTAAAGTATTTATTGGTTATATGTCATGTCTTTTAACATCAGAGACACTGCACTAATGTAGACCACAGATGTGATATTTTAGAAATCAAAAACAAGGGGAAAGTAAAAAAAAAAGACAAATGGAATAACCTTCTGATGGTGTGTCTACTGTTGTGTGTTTTTAGCCAATTTATGGTTCACCAACTTTCAAACAGTATTTAAACTCTACAGTTGTACTTATATTCTGAGATGTTTTTAACTTGCCAAGGAAAATTTTAGGAGAAATTATATGATTCCAAGTTGAATGTATCTGGGTTTTTAAACAAAAAACAAAAACAAAAACAAAAAAAACCTTATTTGTCTGTGAAGTAAATTCCGATTTATCTTGCTTCTTCTGATGGAGAATTCAGATTAACTCTTTTTTAAGTACTAAATGAAGTGACTATAAGATAGTGAGTCTGGTTCTGGTGCTATCAACAACTGCTAAAAAACAAAGCAAAACAAAAAAAACCTTTTCATCACTTTGTTTATTTCCATAAAACTAAGGCTATGGAGGAACAACAATGGTTTTGTTTTAACAACCATTTTGTCAAAATTTGCAAATATTACTCCTTTAAAAAAAAGTTACTGCATCATTTTTACAAAAAATAATTTGGTTACAAGGCTTATACTATTAAAATAGTTCACCTCAGAAAGTCTTCAATATAATGATTATGTCAAGAATTTATAAATAAAATATATACTTATATAGTACTACAGCAGTAAGTCCATGATAAAGAAACAGGACTATGGCCTGATTTACCACTTTTAAAAATACAAACTATCATTGGGAGTTTTTACCAACAATAAAGTAGCTACAAAATCGTATGGTATATTTTCTATACATTTCAAAACAGTTCTTAACCTAAGATTTAGAAGAATAGTAGCGTATGCCAAGACTTCGAATAATGCAAATCAAGCTGCAAACATTTCAATGAGTTAGATTTAACCTCCTAAAGAGAAGAAAACAGTGTTCAGAGATAAAGTAACTTATCCGGTATTATACAACTCTCCCAGAACTGGTAAGAGATGAAAATCAGTTTAAAAACAGGTCTTTAAAATCTCAAAGCCCATATTCCTTTGTATTGGACTGTTTCCAACCTTGATAGAATGTACTGAATAAAAGAAAGGCAGTTGTTTACAACTTTATGGTCTTTCTTAAAACTCTGATTGTTGCTGCTATTTCTTCTCCACTTTCTTCTTAATATAACACTCAGATGCAAAGAAGACACTGTCAATAATATCAGGAAGAGCCAACAAGCCTAAAGTCACCAATTCACTAGTAGAAATCCTTATTTATTCTAATACCTCATAATGCTCCTGGAGCTTTCAGACCAAATGACTAAGTATAAACAGGCACCAATTACATGTGCCCCTGCACGTGTGTTCGAGTGAGCGCAGGCGTGCGGGCGTACGCCCGTGTGTGGTGTGTGTGTGTGTGTGTGTGTGTGTGTGTGTGTGTGTGGAGGGGGAGGGAGGAGAAGTGATGAGCTAACCTCATAATCACTATGACATATCATAACAGTTTTAAGAACTAATAATAAGGGAGTTAGATGCCAGTAATGACCATGATAGACAACCTAGTTTTCTGTACATCAGGGTCTAGCTAATATGTTGTTACAAAGGGTTAAATTATATTTGATAAATTGTAAGGTAAATAAATTATAGAGACAACAAGAATAATAATTTTTTTTACTGTTTTTCCCCATAAAGTGCTTTTTCAAAGTTATTTTATAAAGGAATGAATGAATGATTTAACAGGCAGTAACTGAACACCACTTATTTATATTTGTATTATTTATTTTGGTAAAAGACCACAAGGGGGCATCAACCTATGAGTTTTCCAAGTGAAACACAGTGCCACATAAAAACTAGACTGAAAGGGAAAGCCAAAAAGGTTAAGCAGGTTTCTTGATTTTTTGATATTTTTCTGAAAAACCATTTCATTTCACTTCTAAAACTTTCCTCACTTTACCACAATTTCAAATTTTTCCTATATGGGTTAATGTATAAAATAACAATTTAGAAAATGTACTCATCAAACCTGTCTAAATTTACATTATTTGCTTTTCTTACTAGACTTTAATTTCAAGACAAATTTTAAATTTTGGTCTAAAAGCTACTGAGTCAAAATGGAAAAAAGTATCAGTGAATACTGGACTAGCACTGTCACCTGAGAGTAACCTGAAGTTTGCAAATAACTGCTCAAAAGATGAATTGTCAATTAATTAAGGAGATATATTAGATGTCATTTCCAAGTATACAATTGTATTTTCAATAAAGTCAGTAAAAATTACATTATTTTTAAAACAAACCCTTTCAAAGAAAGAAAGAACTGACTACAGGTTCCTAGACGAAAAATAATATCCAATAAGCAATGGAATAAATGGCAATAAACTGAGGGCTATTTTATTTAAAAGTCTCCACAAAAATAAAACTATTTCAATGTTAAACAAATTTACATTCTAAATATACTGAAAAGCAAAACTACTACCAAAAATAAGTCCAATCATATGCAGCCACTTCTTAAAGCACTTAAATGCTATTTAAAAATTTAGCCAAGATAAAATCGAAATGATCACTTTAATCCTTATTTTTATGTTTTAGCCCATTTTCTCCTTCCTAGGCTTCTAAGGCATTCCCAGTATTCTGACCTGGTCTATACAAATATTGGACTATGCCTAATGTGCATTTCATTCCTTTGTAGATTTTATCTACAAATTAATTTTTTTCTCTTAGTATTTATTACTACTAATCCCAAGTGTCCTGATTATGTACAGTTTTCTCCTACTAGAAATGTTTAAGACCAGTAACAATTACATTTAGTGATAGATAACAAAAAAGATACTGGAAAGTCTCCAGGATTATTTATATTAGGTATCAGGAATCTCTAACTGTACTGGTTAAAATCTCTATGAGGCAGGGGCCATGTCTACTTTATCCAACAATATTCACCTAACACAGAAGCACTCAGTCCTTTTAAAGAAGTACAGCTCATATACACATATGACTGTATGACTGATGTGATCCTACAATACATACAATCAGAAAAATGAGAAATTACACTCCATTTACGTATGATTTACCAAAACGTACATTTGCATTCTCCTGTCATGTACAACTAATTAGAACAAATTAAAACAATAAAAACAAAAAGAAAGCTTGTGTATAAAACACTGATGGTGGGGGGATAAAATAGTACAGCTTAATACTCGCAAAGCCACAAACCTGAGATGTTTTTCTTAGTTTATACAAGGTAATAATGGAATCCACACAAACTAACCATCTGAAACAGATGTGTCAGTTCTTCCTAACTTTATAGTAAATTCTTTGAGAACTTCCTTCTAAGTGTTTCTATGGTTTACAATTGACAAAGATTGACTAAAATAACTTTAGTAAACTCACACAGATTAGGACAATAATATGCCTATGGAACATTCAAAGTAAAGTAATTCCTTAAGAGTAAATACAAATAGAAAGACTGGGAGGTGTTCCCAACTAGTAATAAAAATGTAAAATTAAACCACTTTAAAATACCATTTTGACTAATTAAAGCAGCAAATTTTCATTTTAAAAAACCACCACTGTAACACTACAGTAAAATTAAGTAACCAAAAACTGAGAGCTACATGTGGTAGTATACACCTATAATTCCAGCTACCAGGAAACTGAAAAAGAGGATCCCAAGTTCAAGGACTGCCTGGCCTGTGGAAACTGTAGGCACACTGGGCATAGTTGAGGAGGTAGGTCACTGGAGGTGTGTCCTTGGGAAACTGTATCTGGTTGTTAGGGGCTGCCATTAATTGAGAAACTTTCCTTTGCCATACCCTTCCACCAGGATGTTCTACCTCACCTCAGATCCAAACAATGGAGTTAGCTGATCATGGACTGAAACCTTTGAAAGGGTGATACAAAACAAAGCTTTCCTCCTCTACCATTGCTTTTCTCAGGTGTTTATAACAGCAACAAAAAGCTAACACAAAGGCAGTTGAGTTGTCAAAGTAATAAGGATAAAAGAGCCGAAAGATTCAGAGAGGAGAAATACAGAAGCAAGCTAATAATCTGGGGATGCTTTCTTCTTGGACAATTAGGGGCACAGGTAAGTGGCTAAGAAACATGATGGACCCTAAGGAACAACATCTGGGAGACAGAAACAAGCAGAACCTTGGATAGTCTGACAAGACTATAGTAACCAAATGAGAGATATGAGTGGTCTTAAACATACAGTTGGTTTCAGAATTTAACCAATGTGGAAGGATATAAGGTTATAAAGGATAAAAAGTTAAACTAAAACTCTGAAAAGCAGAGCTCAGGATGAAACAAAAATTAGAGTTCAAAAGTCTGCCAGAGAGGATGCCCTTGGTGAACAAAATCAGATTCTTAGAAGAAGGTCCTTAAGGAGCCAGGAGTAGCAGATCTCTGAGTGAAGGAAACACTCAGCCTTCACTCCATCTGGTGGTGGCTGGGATTAAGGTGACGAGTTCACACTCTACCTACCTAGCAGAAGGCAAGGCTCTTGTAGAGGAAAATATCGCCTTCAGAAGCATATACCAGTCCCAGCATTTTATAAAAACTCACCGAGATGCCAAGATGCCAAGGATCATATGACTGAATATCAAGAGGAATAAAGAAAAAGGAGAAAAACAAAACAAAACAAAACAAAACAAAACAAAAAAAAACAGACAACAGAACCAAGTACACATGTAATCTAGGAACCAGAGTTATAAACTAGGACAATAAAATAACCATGATTCATATTTTCAAGAAAATAGAGGAAATGATGAAAGAAACATTTATCTTTTTTTAAAAACCTGGGAAGACTTTGGGCTTTAATTTGGATATTTTCCATTGACCTGCCATCAAGTTAAACGATTCCAATTTATGCTGCATTTAATATCCTTTTAACACCATTTATTGAAATATTTTTGGATCCTTCATTTGTAGAATTTTTAATTTTGATTTTCAGTGACTTAAGCTGTCTTTGCAAGATAAAAAAGAAGTCCTAGAGATGGATGATGATTATGACTGATCAACAATGTGAATGTAATTAATATCACTGTGCTTACATTTAAATTAAGATGGTTAAATTGTTATATATATTTTACGATAATTTTTAAAAACAAAAAGTCACATTAAAAAGTGAAAAAACTGAATATTATTCATATTTGACTAGGTTAATAAAAGGAAAAGATGTTGACTGAACATTAAAACCAGAATTATATGCTATTTATAAGACACACTTTGAACACAAATAAACTGAAGTTAAATGACAAAAACTAATGATGGATGGATGGATGGATGGATGATGGATGGAAGGAAGGAAGGAAGGAAGGATGGAAGGAAGGAAGGAAGGAAGGAAAATTAGCTGGTGCACACTAGTATCCAACAACAGAGATTTGAAGGTAAGTGTCACAAGAGACAAAAGTATTAAAATGGTAAAAAAAAAAAAAAAAAGGTTAACTGACCAGAAAATTATCACAATCCTAAATTTGTCCCATATTCATGGACTGAAAAACCTAATATTGTAAACATGTCAGTTCTCCCCAAACTGATCTTTAGATTCAAAGTATTACAAGCAAAACTCCAGTAGGTTATTTTGTAAGTACAGAAAAGTTGGTTCTAAAATACATACAAAAAGTTAGGTAAAGAATAGCAAAGGCAATTTTGAAGAACAAGGCTAAAGAATTTTACTACCAGATATCAAGACCTATTGTAATGCTAAAATAAGAAAATGTGATACTAGTCTAAGTATAGGGAAATAATACAATGGAAAAGAACAAAGAAACAATTATATATACAACATCACATAATTTGTGAAAAAGACATACTCCATATGGATTATGTTGGTTGCTGAAAGGAAACAAGCCTTTTTGAAGAAGAGTAACATCATCTACAGGCTACGCAATTTTCCACTACAATGTTGGGCATCCAATGAAAAGTTATAAGATACAAAGCAATCTATAAGGACAAAAATAGCTGACAAGAAAGCAAGAGAAAAAAAATACACATTACAAACAGACTCTCATTACAAGGATTACAAGTTTGAGGCAACCCTCAACGATTTAGGAAGAATCTATCTTGAAATAAAAAATAAAAAGGACTGGGAATGTAGCTCAGTGGGTGTGGTACTGGGGATTAATGCCCAGTTTTAAAAAAAAAAAAAAAAAGTATTAACATGAAAGATAAAAAGTGTGACAAATGGACGCTATATGGCAAAATGAGTAAAACTACAACTAAGTAATAAAATAATTTAAGTATCTAAGTAAATAGATACATGCTTACAGATAAGAATTACAAAACAAAAGCACAATGAGGTAACACCAGAATGCTTACAATGAAAAAGACTAACAACATAAAGCAACATAGTAATATTTACTGAAAATTCTGGCATGTTGTTTTTCAAGTAAGAGCCCAAACTAAGATGGTGATCCTTAAGACAGAGTATATAGATCATATAAGTACAATTGACAAAAGAAAATTAGTGATATTATATTCTTGGTCCATTCAGGATGATATAATACCATGAAATGGATTTATATGGAGAATAACAAAGGATAACTTATTTCTTGCAATTCTAGAGGCTAAGAAGTCCAAGATCAGAGTATCAACAAATTCCGTGTCTGGTGGTTCATAAATGGCACCTTTTTGTGTATTCATATGGTGATAGGGGCAAGGCAGTTCCCTGGGGTCTCTTTGAAAAGTGTACTGATTCCATTATTGAGATCTCTGCCCTCATAACCTAATCCTCTCCCAATGGTCCTACCATATAGCACTATAATATTGGTGATTAGATTTCAACACATAAATAGCATGTGGTAAGGGAATTATACACAAACATTCAGACCACAGCAGGTAAGAGATGGACAAGACTCTGGTTTGAATGTTTCCCTGGATTGGGATCAGAATGCATAGTAGGTGGATTAGGGACAATGATGGTAAATTTTAGTAAAAGAGGTGGAGCTACCTGTGGCCTACCCAAGAAAACCTGCCCAACAGGAAGAGCCATGGGCACACTGGAGTATATGACGAGAAATGTAGAATAAGGAGAGTTGACAGCCAACATTGGAAATACAGGAATTATTAACATTTAAGGAAGAAATGAAGAAATTAACAAGACTAAGTAGAAACAGATACAAATGGGGGAGAACCAGAAAAATGCAAAATCACGGAAGTTCCTTGAGAAGAGTTTACCAGGGAACAAAGTTTCAAATAAAGCACAGAGGTGAAAAAAAAATAAGCAAAAGGGTTTAGGGAGCTTGGCAAGAGAGATGGTAAAAATTTTAGGTAGAGTAATTTCAATGAAAAGATCGATGCTAAATCTAATTTACGAAACTAGTTTATAAAAGAATGAGAAGGAAAGAAAAAGCAAAGAATTAAAAGGAGAACAATTATCACACTATATTGTTTCCTATTAAAAGTTTCATCTACAAGTTTCTTGAAGATAGGATTTAGAATAGTGTCTAGAATATAACTCAGTTTTATCTTTTGCTTTTCCCTCTTAAAAAAGTACCCACTGATTTACACTACAATACTATTCAAAAAATTAATATATTAAGTATAAATTCACAAGTTAATGGGGTATTCTGCTACTCTCTTAAAATTAAAAAAAAAAAGTGATAACAGAAACACTGCCTGTCCCACAAAAAGATCATAGATCATTATTTTAAGGTAAGCAAATAAGTGGGAAGAGAGTAAAAAATGAACCTAGAAAGTGACAGATCAAGCAACAAAGGGAACTTAAACCATATTTTAATGATCCTGGGTTTTATTCTAAGTACAATTAGAAGTACTCAAAAGATTACAAGCAGGACAGTTACAAAATCACATATTTCAATTTACATTCTTTCTTGGGGGGGGGGTAATGCTGGAGAGTGTGCATAGGGTTTAACACAAGTTAAGTACGTGCTCTACAATTGAGCTACACTCCTAGTCCCATTCCTAAAGAGTACATTCTTAAAGGAAAATAGGCAGAAAGGAAATAACTGTGGAACCACCAAAACTGCTTCCAGGTAAGAAATGATCATTTGGAAAATGGCAGAAGAGTCCACAGAAAAAAGCCAATCAAAGGAACTCTGCTCCCTAGCTTTTGGGTATCATATTCTTCTGGTTCTCTTACCTCTTTTTACTTAATACTGTCAATTAAATTAAGGGTAGCAGTCCTTTGAGAGGTGATTATAAATATGGATAAAGCTAAACTAATTTACCCTTTGACCTAGTTATCTTGCCTTTAGGAATTCACTTGAAGTAACTCTACAAATGAGAAACAATGTTAAGTATAAAGTGATTGACTAAGGCATTATTTGTACTATCAAGAGGCTGAAAACCACCAAATGCCCATCAGTAAGATAAAAAATGAATATGTGGTTACCCATACAATGGAGTAGTAATTACCAATATCATTTAATAAGAAAAATAAGAAGTAAAATAGAATATGCAACCTTTTGTATAAAAGGGGATGGGGTAAAGAAAACAAATGTATTTTTTTTTTTTTTTAAAGAGGAAACAGAATAAACCAGAAATAAATAAAATCAACTCACAATGGATCAAGGACCTTGAAATCAGACCAGAGACCCTGCATCTTATAGAAGAAAAAGTAGGTCCAAATCTTCAACTTGTTGGCTTAGGATCAGACTTCCTGAACAAGACTCCCATAGCACAAGAAATAAAAGCAAGAATCAATAACTGGGATAGATTCAAACTAAATAGCTTTCTCTCAACAAAGGAAACTATCAGCAATGTGAAGAGAGAGCCTACAGAGTGGGAGAATATCTTTGCCATTCATACTTCAAATAGAGCACTAATTTCCAGAATCTATAAAGAACTCAAAAAACTCTACACCGAGAATACAAATAACCCAATCAACAAATGGGCTAAGGATATGAACAGACGCTTCACAGAAGATCTACAAGCAATCAACAAACATATGAAAAACTGTTCCCCATCTTTAGTCATAAGAGAAATGCAAATCAAAACTACACTAAGATTCCATCTCACCCCAAGTAGAATAGCGATTATTAAGAATACAAGCAACAATAGGTGTTGGAGAGGATGTGGGGAAAAAGGTACACTCATACATTGCTGGTGGGGCTGCAAATTAGTGCAGCCACTCTGGAAAGCAGTGTGGAGATTCCTTAGAAAACTTGGAATGGACCTACCATTTGACCCAGCTATCCCACTCCTCGGCCTATACCCAAAGGACTTAAAATCAGCATACAACAGAGATACAGCCACATCAATGTTCATAGTCAGACTGTAGAACTAACCTAGATGCCCTTCAATTGATGAATGGATAAAGAAACTGTGGTATATATATATACAATGAAATATTACTCAGCTATAAAGAATAATAAAATTATGGCATTTGCAGGCAAATGGATGAAATTGGAGAATATCATGTTTAGTGAGATAAGCCAATCTCAAAAATCCAAAAGATGAATGATCTCACTGATAAGTGGATGATGACACATAATGGGGGGGTAGGAGGGGGGCAAGAATGGAGGAAGGAGGGACTGTATAGAGGGAAAAGAGAGGTGGGAGGGGTGGGGGGAAGAAAAAAATAACGGAAATGAATCAAACATCATTACTCTATGTAAATGTATGAATATGTAAATGGTATGCTGTTACTCCATGTACAACCAGAAACAACATGTATCCCATTTGTTTACAATAAAAATAAATTAAAAAAAAAAAAAAGAGGAAACAGAATAAACCAGAAATAAATAAATAATAAGTATCTATAGGGGAGAGTAGGAGCAGGGATGGGAATGAATTACCTCAGTATAATTTTTATATAGTTGTGATTTTGAACCATATAAATGCCTTATACATTACACAAAATTAAGTGAAAAAAATACAAAGTACTAAATTCAAAATACTAAAATACAAAATACAAAATACTAAAATTCAACATGTACAGAAACTATATACCAAATTCAAGTTGTAACTGCATAGGGAAAAAAAAAAAATTCAAGTAACTTTTGGGATAAAAACTACACTCCAGGGCTGGAATTGTAGCTCAGTGGAAGAGCGCTTGCCTAGGATGTGTGAGGCAGTGGGTTCAATTATCAGCATGCATAAATATAAACAAAGGTTCATCAAAAATAAATAAATAAATAAAATTTAAAAAAAAAAAAAACCCTACACTCCAAAGGAGTTAATTCTGGAAGAGCAAAAGGAACTGCAAAGAAACTCTGACCTTTTAGTTTTGTCATTGGAAGTGGCATTAAAATCCTGAAACTATTTTGTGTATATTATAAAATATAGCAAATGAATAAATACATGATACTGAGAACCAAGTTTTTTACTATGAAAGAAGAAAGGTTCAAATATAGTTTAGGGAAAACTGAGGAAGATTTTTGTGGTAATGAATTAGAATTCAATTTAAAATATACCATCAGAATCAATTGAACCCAGTTTTAGTTTTTTAGTTTCTTTCTCAAAGTTTCTTGAGCAGTTTTAACTATTTGAAAGAACTAATGTTTCACAATCATTATTCATTCTTAGAGTTCTTCCAAGGAATAAAGAGGAAAGTATTTCAGTAAGAATAATTTTTTTTTTGCAGTTAAAATATGAATACACTGAACCTCTTTATAAGTCTAAGACACTATCAGAATCTAACTGCTATGGATTGAATATGGTTTGTCCCTAAAGTTTCATGTGCTGATAGGTTGGGCCTCCAATGTGGCAGAGTTGAGGTGGTGGAAACTTTAAGAGGTAATACAGCTTAGGAAAGTGATTAAGGTATGGGGGCTCCACCTTCATGAAAGGTTTAATGCTGTCTTGTAAGAGCCAGTTGTTATAAAGCAAAGTCACTCCACATCTTGGCATCTTTTGTATACAGCCAATTCGCTTCCTGCTTCTCTGCCACACTGTGATACAGTCTACAGGCCCTAGTCAAGACACTAGTACCATGCTGTTTCGACTCCCAGTCACCAGAGTCATGAGCCAAATAAATCTCTTTTTAAGTTTCCCAGCCTCAGGTATTTTGTTATAGCACATAGACGAAGATACTAGCAATTATATTTTTCTTGCACTTTGCTATTTCACTACCCCAGTAATTATTTCATAATTAATTATTACTATGTTTAAAAAAAAGAAAGAAAAAATAAGAAAATTAACCAGGCACAGTGGTGCACACCTATAATCCCAGAAGTCAGGAGGTTGAGGCAGGAGGATCGCAAGTTCAAAGCCAGCTTTAGCAAGTTAACAAGACGCTGTCTCAAAATAAAAAATGAGGGGGGAAGGGGAGGCCTGGTTATGTGTCTCAGTGGTTAAGCATCCCAGCATTCAAAGAAAAAGAAAAGAAAAAAAATAGAAAATGGAAGAATTATGGAATTACCTAGAATAATAAAGCAAATAACAGTGAGGTGTGATTCTTTAATTTTCTTATTGCATTGCACAAAGCACTGCATCTCTCAAGAAAGTATAAGAATGGAGACACAGATCATCTTTACAGTCTACTTTAGTTTTTAATAAACAGTTGAGAATTCAGAATTTTTCCATTTTCTGCCCATAAAGGCAAAGAGAAGAAAAGTGACAGAGGAAGACATTTCACAATCATTAAACAATATGAATAAAAACAAACAACAGCATTCTTAACCAGTACTGCTCAACAGTAATTTCTTTGATAGTGGAAATCTTCAGTATCAGCACTGTCCAAAAGAACATTTAATAGTTAAATGTGGCTAATGAGCACTTGAAATATGGCTATTAAGAAAATGAATTTTTAAATTCTACTTAATTTTAACAAATCTGAATTTAAATTCAAATGGAATACACACATTTGAATTTGGAAACCATATTGAATAGCACAAGACACTAATGACAATGGTCAAAATCATAGTGTAAACTAATTTTAAGTCTCTAGATAACAATACTCAGGGTGAGTTTTCTTAAATTCAACAATGAGAAATATATAAAAACACACAATGAATCAATGGCCTAAATAGAAGAGTTAAAACCATGAAACACTTGGTATGAAACATCTCTGTGACCTTGGATTTGGTGATGGAATCTTAGAAATGACATCAAAAGTATAAGCAATAAAAGATAAATAAATAAACTGAATTTCATCAAAATTAGAAACTTCCATACAAAAAAGGACATTATCAAGAAAGTGAAAGATAACCTAAAGAATGGGAGGAAATGTTTGTAATTACAAATAAGAGTTTAATATCCAGACATATAGAACTCCTACAACTAAACAAAAATGGCAAACCAAAAAAAAAAACAGGCAAAGGATTTGAATAAAAATTTCTCCAAAGACAAATGACCAATAAGCACATGAAAAGATGTGCAACATCCTTAGTCATTAGGGAAATAACAACCAAAACCATAATAAGGTAATCCTTCACACCTATTAGGATAGCCATAATAAGAAACATGGAAAATAGGTGTTGGCAAGGATGTAAAAAAAAACTGGTCTCTTCATACATTGCTGATGGAAATGTAAAATTGGGCAGTCACTGTGGAAAAGAGTTGGCAAGTCTTTCAAAAAGTGTTTCCATATGACTCAGCAATTCTGCTCCTAGCTATAACCCAAAGAACTAAAACGGGGACACAAATAGATTATTACACAGCAATGTTCACAGCAGCACTATTCACAATAACCAAAAGGTGGAAACAACCCATGTACTCAACAACATACAAATATATAAACAAAATGTACCGTATACAATGGAATATTATTCAGTCACAAAAAGGAATGAAGTTCTAATACATGCTATAACACGGGTGAACTTGGAAAACATTACACCAAGTAAAATAGGTCAAAGGCAAGAGGGCAAATATTATATGATTTCATTTATATGAAATATCTAGAATGCACAAATTCATATAGACTAGTGGTTACCAGGGATTGGGCCAGGGATGAGGGGTGGAAAATGGGAGAGTTACCATTTATGGTTATAGAGTTTCTGTTTAGAGTCATAAAAAGTTCTGGAAACAAGAATGACAGCTCCATAAATGCAAATGTAATCAATATTACATGTACACTTAAAAATGATTAAAATGACAAATTTTACTTCATATACATTTTTCACAATAAATAAGATTGCTGGAATAAAAGATCTCTACATTTTATTTCTTTTTCTACTCCTGCAAGTTTTTAAAGCTTGAGATCAGAGACCAGGGGGGGAAAAAAAACCTGAAGATATTGCAAATGGGCTTTGAAGCAGAAATTCTGAAAGGATTTATCTATGTATCACTCTAAGTTCTAGAAAAGACTATTCCAATGGAAAAACAACTATACACAATTGAATGTAGTGAATGTTGAAGATTCACTTGAATGAGCGAGGGGAAAAAAGAATCAATGTGTAAAAACTAACGCATGTAGGAACAAAAAGGAAATCCAATGCGTCATTCAACAGGAAGGACTTTATCATGCAATAACTTGCACCAAGAACATGGACCATCCCTTCTCCTAAAACGACATGTGGTAGTATTCTTAAATCACTTATGACCTTTATATGCCAAAATTTACTAGACTAAAAGAGGATTGTTATGTTTAAATACTTAAACTTTCAAATAAAACTCTTTTCACTATCTTTATTCTTGGTTTTGTGTATCTGTAACAGATTACTTAAAGATTTAAAAAGAAGGATCTATTAGATCCAGATGGTAAATGGTGATAATTATTTCTCCTGGTATACAAAAGGTTAATATATTTCCTTAGCACTGTCCACTCAAAGAGCTTTGATGCAATAATAACCCAGTAACAATTAGCACTATATAGATCCAGACCTTGGTTTCTAGGCAATTCTCATTAAAAAGAATGAGGGCTCTTTGAAGAAATAGTTCATTTCACAACTAGGGCAGGGAAACTACAGGGTAAGCCTGAGACATCTTATGCCAAAAAGCTAAGTAATGGCTGGGCATAGTGGTATACACCTGTCAACCCAGTTACTCAGGAGGCTGAGGCAGAAGAATCACAAGTTCCAGGCTAACCTTGGCAACTTAGTGAAACCCTACCTCAAAATAAAAAAATAAAATAAAAGGGGCTAGGAATGTAGCTCAGTGGTACAGCACCCCAGGGTTCAATCCCTAGTATTGAATAAAGAAAGAAAGGGGGCAGGGGTAAGGTAATGATCAAAGAATGAACAAATATATAAAATAATGCATACTTGAAACCAGTCAAGGGACTCCATTTGCCAAATTTGGGACAATGTGAACATCAAAAGGAATAATGACAGAAATTACAATACACTAAATTAAAGATCTAGATATGAGCCTACAGTGATACTATAAGATGGGGGAGGTACTACAAGGCCTTTCCTTAAAGAAAAATGCCAGCTAATAATAATGTAGATGGCTACAAAATGACTGGCAAACAGCAATATAACAGCTGAGTTAGGCAAGGATCATTCATGTTGTAAAAGACTGTTGAGAAACAGAAAATTTATGGTCTTCTAGTATTACTACCATTTAAAATATTTACTTGTTACACAGGGATGAGCACCTTTACTCCTTACACAGGGTGATAATACCTGGTAAATTATCACCAAATGTAAGGTATTAGAAACACTAATAATAGGATAAAGTGACACTGTGTATGTTGGAAATATTGGGGTGTCACAAGAAATAAGACACTTGCTTAAAAGCTATTGGGCAAAGCACACTTTACTTCTGCAGAGGGGGTGCTAACAAAAAGAATCTGGCAAACAAACACACTGGGCAGGAAGTACACCCAGGTTTTTAATCCCTAGTGCAGCACTGCCCCTTACTAGGAGGGAGTTCTGTGCTACAATCTATGCAATTAATGAATTTAAAATTGGGGAGGGGAAGGGTTATAGTTATAATTGGATTACCTAGTACACTGTACAGGCATGATGACTGGAAGACTAAGGACAAAGGGAGATGTACTGGGAGGCGGGGGATGCTTAAAATGGCTACATTTCAACGGCATGGTTTTGTGACTAAAAACAGTTCCACCTAACTACACACTATGAAATTGAAGTTCTAGATTACAGCAAACACATTTTTGTTGCATATTAGAAAACTCAGACTACAGGCTTACCTTTGACAGAAAATTGATCTTTCTCTTTTCTTTTTTTTAATTTGTTCTAATTAGTTATACATGACAGTAGAATGCACTTTGATACATTATACATAATGTATACATATAATGTATACATTATACATTCTTCTGGTTGTACATGATGTAGAAGCACACCGGTCGTATAGTCATATATGCACACAGGGTAATAATGTCCAATTCATTCTACTATGCTTCAAGAACATAATTTTAACATGTATCTACTGATGTGATGCAATAAGAAGACATCATCACCTATGTAGCATTTTTGCCAAAAATGATTAACTTCATTTCCTTGTGAGTATATTCATTAGATCTCCAAATTGTGGGACGTTCTATAAGAAAATTGACCTGATCTCTTCAAAACAATCAATTTCATAGAAAATAAGTTAACAGGATTATTTTAGATGAAAGATAATATGGATAAATGCAAGAGATAATATAGCCAAATGCGATCATCTTTGAATGCTGAATCAAAAGAGAGTTATAAAGGGCAATTTTAGAAAAACTGAGGAAATTTTAATTTGTTAGATATCAATGTTAATTTTTTTTTTCTTAATTCCTTGAATTTTTTATTCCTGGTACCACTACCACAATTTGCAGGGCAATATACCTGATGTAATCAAAAGAAAAAGCTACAACAGATAAAAGACCTCAGGAATGTACATCTAATTTACACTACATTGCATTAACCAATAGCTGTACTTTTTGCAAACTGTGGCTATGACAGTCCTAAACAAGAAGGGTTTCCTGTTTAAACTGCAGTAACTTTTCTGACTATGGATCAGCATTCCTTCTGTGGCAGATTTTTACAGCTCCTCTAATGCATTTGGGACAATTGTCTCAAAGTAAACTACAGCTTTCCTGACAACTCCTTGCTCTCTCTCCTGCTAAGAACTGTAGCCCTTTTCAGCTGTTCTTAAAGCCTTCTGCTACCATATCCACCACTTCCACCACTAGATCCATAACCACCACCACAGGGACTGCCAGAGCTTCTTCCACCAAAACTGACCCCCTTCATGGGTCCATAATTTGATTGCTGTTGTCCACTGTAATTTCCAATATCATTATAGTTCCCACCATCACCATATTTGCCACCACCAAAATTTCCTCCTTCATTGTAACCATATCCACCACCACCACAGCCTCCTCTACTATAACGAGAACCACTGCCACAGTTGCCACCATCACCTCCTCCACAACTACCTCTGCTGCCACCACCTCCACCACCATACCCTCCTCTTCCACCAAAGTTTACACCACAGCCAAAGTTACCTCCACCACCTCCAAAGTTTCTTCCACACCCATAAAGTTGCCAGATTCACCTCTACAACCTCTTTGTGATCCAGCAGACTACATCTCTTGTTTAGAAAGAGCCTTTTTCACTTCACAATTTGCTCATTATTAGTGTGGTATTTCTGAACAATTTTGTCAACTGTATCATGATCATCAAGTTACAAAAATAAATCTCCTCTTTTTCCCACTCTGCCTGTCTTCCATAACTCCTATGGTTTTAATCTTGCCACACTTTTCAAAGTAATCTTTCAAACTATATTCTTCTGTATCTTCTTTAATACCACCAACAAAAATTTTCTTCACTGTTAGATGGGCACCAGGCTTTACAGATCCTCTCTAGAAACAGCTCTCTTTGGTTCTACTACACGCCCATCAACACATTGCTGCATCCAAACTCTTCAACACAAGAGTAAGTCACAAAACCAAAGCCCCTGGAACGTTTTGTTTGGGGGTCTCTCATTACCACACAATCTGTGAGTGTGCCCTATTTCTCAAAATGTTCTCTTAAACTATCATCTGTAGTTTTAAAGCTCAGACCACCAATAAACAGCTTCTTCAATTGCTCTGATTCCTTTGGATCATGGTTCTTCATTTTGAGACCGAACTCGCCTCTTCCAGTTAGAGTTCAATATCTCAACGTTAATTTCTTAAGCCTGAAAAAAAAAAAAAGCTATAATTATACAGAAGGGTGACTTCATTCTAAAATGGTATCTGCTTTTAAGTATTAAGGATGATGATACCTGCAATTTATTTTCAAATAGCATGGCAAGAAAATAGAAATACAGAGAAGGGAAAAGCAAATGGGACAAAATATTAGTTGATGACTCTAAATTGTGTTCATCACACATTTCGAATTTTCTGTAGTTGTGTAATTTTTTTCAAAATAAACAGTTGTAGCTTAAAGGGGGAAAAATTTGCCCTTTGATAGACTAAGAAGATTGTGACCCACTAATCTGGAGATGGTGAAGCAGTTAATGCCAGCTAAAAGATTTTTAAACCCAAACTGAAACATTAGGTGGAATTAACAAAATCAAGCAATTATGATTACAGCACAGATTTCATGCACCTCCTTCCCTCCACCATTTTAGAACCATTCTTATTTTTTGTTCCAATCTGGAGTAGGTTACCACAATGAAAATGCCCCCACCCTCAGAATACTGTATACATTTATCAACTTTCAAAAAATGGACACTAAGTTGTCTTTCCTCATGGATCATGACTGGCATGATACTGAGTACTACCAACAAATTGTTCTAAAACAAAATATAACTCACAAGTGAGTTAACACTCACCTACTTACAAAATGAAACGTAACTTAAGCTATACAAGCAAACTTACTTTTATGACTTTGCCTGTCTTAAAAATAAACAAAAAGATCAAACCCTCTTCAATAATTACCTATAATTATTCAATTTATTAAAAAAATTTTCAAAAATTCCACACCCATTCATAAAAACTCTTAATAAACTGAGAATATAAGATTATTTTCTTAATTTAATAAAAAGTAAATAAATAAATAAAAAAACACTCACAGTAGGCATCCTATTTAATGGTGAATTTGTGAAAGTTTACTCAACACCTACTATCACTTCTGTTCAATCTTGCACTAGAGATCCTAGTTATTACTTAAGGTAAGAAAAAGAGGGGGGGGAAAGCATAATGACTAGAATAGATTAAGATAATTTTATCAAGTTAACTTATAAAGCCATAGGTTTGTTGCAAGAACTGACAAGTCAACAGAATAGTCAAGAAAAAAGTCCACACATAAGCCATGTAATTATGACAAAGATGACAATGAAATGGAAATATGATGATCATTCCAATAAATGGCGATAGGGCAACTAAATACCATTACAGTAAAAAAATAAAACCAGGCCCCAATCCCTCACTATTCGCAAAATCAATTCCAGGCAGAATGTATTTCTCATCATGCAAGACAAAACAATGGAGCTTCTAGAAGATAATTTCAGTGCATTAGGAGAAAAGACTTCTTTAGGGCTAGAGCTAGGGACACAGTTGAGTCATAGAGAACTTGCCAAGCATGCTAGAGCCCTGGATTCAATGCCTGGCACCTCAACAAGAGGGGGAAAAAAAGAAAAAAGAAAAAGAAATCCACCAACCACAAAGGAAATTATTATTAAAATTAAGAATTCTAGTTCATCAAAGAAAACACAGAACCCAACTCAAGCCTCAGACTAGGGAAGAAATTTACAATCCATAACTGAAAAATCACTCATTATCAAAAGTGTATTAAAGACTTATCATGCATTGCCAGACATGGTGGCACACACCTATAATTCCAGTGACTCAGGAGGCTGGAGCAGGATTGAAAGTTCAAAGCCAGCCTCAACAACTTATAGAGGTCCTAAGCAACTCAGGAGACTCTGTTGGGGGTGAGGGGATTACTATGAGTTAACTAGAATACGGCAAACAGTCAAAAATAAAATGAACAAGATATGCAGGTATTTTTATGAAAGGTAAAAATTAAAAATCCAAATAGGAAATAAACACTTGAAAAAGTGATCAACCTCATTTGTCAACACTAGAAAGGCTAGCAAATATAAAAAAGAACAATAGAAAATGGTATTAAAGACATGAAGTAGCTGGACATTTCGCCATGCTGGCAGAAGTGTAAAACTGGTAATAACCACTTTAGAAAACAACATTATAAGAACTGAAGACATAAACAGCCCAGGAGAAAGTTCCAGGCAAAAACTACAAACAACCCAACAGCATGACTGAAAAATAGTAGTGGTAATGAAGTTTCTAACACCAAATATGCAAACACTTATATCACAATGTCTGGCACAGATAAAATTCACTCCATATAATGCAATCCTAGTCCTTCCTTTCGTCTCATAAAGATGACAAATGGATACTTGTAATTTAAGATCAGGCTCAAAACACATTTCAATGGCTTCTTGTCTCACCAAAAAAAAAAAAAAAAAAAAAAACCAAAACACCCTCACAAGTGATCTGCTACTCTCACCCTGACTCACTCTGATCTGCTCACACTAACTAGAAAACTCTTCTCCAAATGTCCTTCATACTTCCAACAAGCTAACTCTCACTTATTTTAAGGTTTCTGCTCAAATTAAAACTGTAACAGACATGCCCCCACTGCTTACATAAGAAGCATTCCCTATAATTTTCTTACCTTCCTTTATTTTAACCTAGCCTTATTTCACATATATCACCAGACATTTTAAATGTGCCTACCTGCATGTCTTCACCACTAATGCAATTTCCATGAAGGCAAGAACTTTTTCTATTTTGTTCATTACCGTACACTTGGCAGAACAGGCATGGCTTAGATACTCAATAAATACCTGCAGAATAAATTCTATGACTTGGATTCCAGGCTTGGAGAGAATAAGAGCTACTGTATGGAGTACAAGGCTGAGAGCTCCTTAATATACCTTAGTTTATCATGACAAATTTGAAAATTCTCCAATAATTAAAATTAGCTGTTCTACTTTTAAGAAAATTTTAAAATATTTACTTCTAATGCATTAATTCTCCAAGGCTCTATCAGGAAAGTGTAAACCACATCAAAATTCCAAGTGAGAATTACATGAGGCACTCAATAATAAGTTATCCTAATGAATTTGCCAATCTTAACTATTATCTTACAAATGAACCTATGAAAACCATACTATGTACCACTTTTTCATATTTCAGTAAAATCTCAGTAGTTTCATTAATAAAAGATATTAGTATTTGAAGATATTAAAATACTATCCCAGAAATATCACTTTAGCCAATATTTAACCCTAATTTCGACATAATACATTTCTAAGACAGAATGAGATCTTAGTACAAGGAAACCTAGAATAGCCCAAGACATTCCACATCAGTCCTAGGTCACAGATTTTATGGCATCAGTCACAATCTACTCAGGGTTCCCAAGTAGCTTACATTTTTCTCCCAAATATTTTACTGCTAATGGTAAAAAGAAATCTAATTTAAAAAGATGATCTTGGTTTTCTGGAGTAACTAAGAAACAAACCTACTTAACTGGTATTCAAACCAGCCAAGAATCATTTTTCAGTTTCAGAAAGTATTTAGCAATTAAAGAAACAACATCCCAGTTTGCATAACACAAATTATTAAAATAAGCTTTACTGACATTCTTTATTAAAAAACTAAAATCTCATCCAACTTCATGAACTTTTGGGTAAGTAATGAAATTGTGCTTTTAAAACAACAATGTGGAGCTGGGGAGATGGCTCAGTGGTAGAGTGCTTGCCTTGCAAGCACAAGGCCCTGGGTTCGATCCCCACAACCAAAAAAAAAAAAAAAAATGATATCTTCCTAAATTAAGTGACTATTTATGTACATATAACTGGGACCATATTATATATACTGGTCTAGTTTATAATGCCTGTATAATAGCTCATTATATGTATCATGATTTATTTAACCAATCCCCTAATGATGAATTTTTGTTTTTTCATTATTATAAACAAAGCTACAGGAAACTTTTCTAAATGTCTTTTTGCTAGATCAAGAAAAGGAATAAATCAAAGCTTTACCAAAAAAAAAAAAAAGTGGTTTTGGGAAATGTTTCAGCAGTATTTCTGTAGGTCAAAGTGAAAACAATGCCCTTTGTACATTCTTTTCCTCAGACTGCCAATTTCTTGATTTCTTACCATTTTCATTCAGTGGCTTAAGTGAATAAACAAGGAAAAAATAGGGAGACTCAACGTAAAAGTTGTTATACTCCTCAGGGGAATTAAAATACAAAAAAAAGAAATCTTAAGAGCAACATTTCAAACACATTATGGAACAGGCCTTCTTAACCAAGATTCCCAGAGTAACTTATGACCTAAGCCTATGGCATTCATTTTATGTATCTCCAATGTATAATTAACTTATTCCTCCCTTCTATTATCCCAGAAAAAACTGAAAAATAGTCTCCAAAGCATTTTCTTCAGGATTTAATTTTCTCTCCTGGAAACCACATAGCCCCGGCAAAGACCTAAGCCATATTTGACTTATCTGAAGGAATACTAAGTGCCACACTAATATAAAGCCATTATGACATTTTTCCTTTTACATTCAAAATGTCACCATGCTTCTTTGGTAATATTGTCTTATCTAATATACTCTTAAAACTGCGTTGGCTTGGAACTCAGGGGTAGAGCACTTGCTTAGAAAATGAGTTTTGTTCCCAGCATTGTCAAAAAAATAAAACATAAATATGGGTTGGTTCTAACACCTGAATAAAGTCCCTCACAAAAAAATTTAACTCACTACTTACTAGGTAAAGCCTTCCTGTACTAAACTATAATTAAAGCATAGCTAGCTATCCAAAATATTTTCTGGGATTATAGATCTCCTGCCCACTGATGTTGATCCTTCTATTAAATAAATACAGTCTATTCACTAAGGGGTTTTATCATGAACTGGGAATCAATTTACATATCCATGACAGATATGCAGACCTATTTTATGTTTCAAATTAACCTTAACAAAACAAATAATTTGGTAACATGGTTTATTCCCACTGAATTCCATTTCCCACTGAACTGCTAACTGCAAAGGCTTTTCTCAAATATAACTGGACACAATACCAGCAAGCTGTTCAGAGCATCCCTTGAAAAGTATCCTTCATATTTCAGTCACACTAACATCAGAATAAAACTAAGGCTATATCTTTTAAAGATGCCAAATGAGAAAATATTAATCAGCATTACGCACACACTGAGGCAAAAGCAATTCCACTACAGGTCAAAAGCAATAGAAATACCATCTTCTGAGGATCTATTTTGTAAGAACAAAAAATGTAAACAGTTTTGACAAAAAAAGAACAAAATTTTATGAAGAGCTATCTTTTTTCTCCTTTCCAATTTTCCTCTTTAAAAAAAAAAAAAATTAAGATGCTTTAATGTCCTGTGATTTAAATACACTAAACTAAGTGAATTTTTTACCCTCCCCACATCTTGAAGTCACCAAGTTTAAAGCCTAACAGTGGTAAATGGTATTAGAGAAAAATGGCTCCCAGAAGGAAATCTAGTGTAAAAAAGAAAGAAGAAAATTATTTACACCAACCAGAAGAAAGTAGGAATGATTTCGAGTTTAGCCCAACAGGTGGGCTAAACTTCCAAAGGAAGAATGAGGTTCTATGAAAAACCCCATCAAGGTCAACTGAGTATATTTGTCTATCTATCTAAGTAGTCATTTTTATTCAGGAAAACCACAGAAAAAGTTGGGATTCTCAAATCTATATAGTTTTGAAGCAACTCCCTAACCCTTTACAATCCATGATACTCTCTCACAATATGACATGGGGCATTTTAAGTAAATGTTTTTCAAAGCAAAAATTTCACGACGCTGCAAGAAACAAAATCAACCTGAAATACCACAGAACTCACAAGAAAGTTCAGATTTAACGATAAAAGTGTTTTAAATCGAGTACACTTCTTTATATACAATCCCATTAGAAAATACAAAACTTTCTCCTTTCCTCACTAGTAGCTTAAAACTCACTCATCATACGATTCAAATTAAAATTTAACAAAATGGCATTTTATTTATCAAATACTAAACCACCAAAACTGGGACTGCTCACAAAGCGTACCAAAACATAGTAAAACGTCTACGTGCAATCAAATAATGAGCAACA